>NW_015542387.1:213973-233239 GCF_001515605.1 Sinocyclocheilus anshuiensis | reverse complement strand
ACTCCCTCGAGTTCTTTATGAAGAACAGAAAGTCCATGCTTTTCTCTGCTTTTCAGCCATTCTCTTTGCCGTGTCCTTTGTCTTCGTTTTTTTTTTTTTCTGGACGTCACAAGCCGCCTGCCACAAAGAAAACTATTTCGTCCTCAGAATCCATATTTTTATAAATGGATAACGTAATGCTTACGTCAGAGTTTGTAAAATCGTAGTAAATTCGTGTCGTGTGTGACTGCCTCCGTACGATTTTCGGATAAACTCAATCGTGACGTGCCAGAGCTCACGACGTTCCGACCTTCAGAATCGCACCGTGTACGCCCGCCTTTAGTTGTGGCATCACCGTTTAGTGACATCATCGAATGCTCCGGGAAAACGTATAGTCAGTGTCGGTCACAGCGTGCTGTTTTGAATCCAGCAATAATTTATTTACCAATTATAAGCTCTGATTATGACAAGTGTGGTATAAAATCTTTGTTTATTAGAGGAATAATTGGTTAGCTGGAAAATGTTACATCGCGACAATGCTTTTGGGTGCCGTTTGAGCCCATATAGCCTACATTTATGCGGCTATACAAAGTTCTTTGTATTGTTTTTATCTCTGTATTTGTTATGGTTTGCCGGTTGATCACGAATTGGTCACGAATTTCCACAAATTCAATAATATCTAGGCATTGTTTCTTTTCCTAAATCCTCACCGTCTAACCTTTAAACTTTGTGTAGCCTAAGTAATTTGTTATTTTATTAGGCGTATATGGTGTATTTTTATTCGTTTTGTTAATAGAATTTCTGAGTTTGACGTTGTTGTTGTTTGAATTGAATCAACGCCGATTTGCCGCTAATTTGAAAGTGAAAGTAAAACGCGCACTGTGCTTTTTCAAGCTATTTGAAAGCCAAGAAATCCGGGGAAAAGAGGGAAAACTGAAACAAACAATTGCTTGACGCTGAATTGCGGCAATTCAATTGCCGCTAATTTGAAAGTGAAAGTAAAATGAGCACGGCACTTTTACAAGCCATTTGAAAGCGAAGAACAGTGGGGAAACTCAAACGAACTAACACCCCCACCCCAACGGTGATACCGGTATTACCGGTGTTGTCACACGTTGATTAACCGGTGGGAAAATTTCCTCACCGTCACAACCCTAGTGACCATTTGTGGAAAATCTTCAGTTGTGTGCTAGGGTATGTTGGATGCAGTAATGATAATAATAAATTCGCACGCAAAATGCTTTTATTAAAGGAATCATTCACCCAAATTGAAAATTCTCATTTATTCACCCTCTTCCAAACCTAATGTTTTTCTTTAGTCTGTTGAACACACACAAAAAGTGTTATGAAAAACACCTTTTTGCCATACATTGAAAGTCAGTGGGCGTATAATGTTGGCATTGTTCTTGTTTTGTTCGCAAACACTGTTTGCTAAAAATAAGGAACAGAAATGTAAAACTCCTTAGTCTGTGGTGCTTCCTGTGTTATACTTTATTGTGGTTAACATTGGTTTATTTGCATGATCCCAGGTGAGTCTGGCTCTGCGATACTGAACATCTGCCTGACCCGAGACTCAACGCTCCCCCTCCCCCAACCTCCCTGCCACCCTGCCCTACGCCCCACACACCCCTAACCCAGCATGAACGAGGTCAGCATCGTCAGAGAGGGCTGGCTCCACAAGAGAGGTGAGATTGCTTACTCACCCATTCTTTGCTCAGTCTATCATATTTTTGTATTGTAAACACTGAGTTGTTGTCTTCCTTGTCTCTGCCTTTTTGATTTATCCCCACTTTCTTTCTCCTGCCATCTACTTCCTTGTATCTCTTCCTCCTCCTGTCTGCAGGTGAATACATTAAGACTTGGAGGCCCCGATATTTCATCCTAAAGAGTGATGGCTCTTTCATCGGCTACAAGGAGAAGCCAGATACGTCAGACCACAATCAGCCGCCTCTCAATAACTTTTCTGTTGCAGGTCTGCCACACTTTACTGTATCTCTCCACACAAACCAGATTGTGTTTAGTATGCTAACAAGGTAGTTTAGTTTTTGAGCTATAGGCTATTATTAAGGCAAGGGATGCATGTTAAAGATAATTGCAAGATAATTGCACCAAATAGGAAATTGGACAATATCAGCAGGGTTTTTGTTGTTGTTTATTTTTATACATTTGTTTATATCTGGCAACATTGAATCTTTCATTGTTTCAGCTTATTTAGAGATTTTAAGGATCACTTTTCCCATCACCTAGCACCTGTAGTGGTAAATTATGGCAAAAACTTTATCTGTTTGTCTGACCAGTAGACAATGGGGCAGTGTTTAAGAAAACCTGTTAAAAGTGTTTTTAATTTTACAAAAGTGGCCCGGAAATTACACAATTAATGTTTAAATACAAATTAATGTGTTTGCGAAAGTACAAAAAAAAAAGAAAAAAAGAAGAATTTGACTTGAGGTTTTGTGTGTGTGTGTGTTTTTCAATCAATGTTGGATGTTCTTGTTTGTTTAAATCTCCTAAACCTGGATACTAGCGTATTCGGTCAAGAATCATCTCCCAATTAAGAAAGCAAGAGGTCATCAAATAGCAGTTGACTTAATATATGAAGTTTAGAAACTTTTGACAAATTCAACAAATTTAAATCCAAAATACAACTTTTCAGAACTTTAATATCCTTCACAGAGTGTCAGCTGATGAAGACTGAACGACCTCGGCCAAACACGTTTGTCATCCGCTGCTTGCAGTGGACCACTGTTATTGAGCGCACCTTCCATGTGGACAGCAATGCTGAAAGGTGAGGAAATGAGATGTAGGATCCTGCTGCAATCAGTGTCCTTGTTGTGAATGAATGAGTGGAAGAGAGAGAGCTTAAGAAGCAGATGCTGAATGGTATTTACTGGAAAAGCAGATTTAGTTGTATTAACCAGATTTTTGCCAACCAAAACAGGTTATTACTCACTGCCTGTTGCTTATATTGAATCGTAAGGGAGTTGAAAAATATTTCAGTGGAAACAGGAATTGTGTTTAGGTCATTATGTGACTAAAGAGCCCAATTCTTTCAAAGGATGGCAATCATGTACATGTGACCAGTGTAAGAACATAGAAAATAACAAGAGGAACCACAACTTGCTTATTGTTTTAATGTATTTCTTGGATTTAATGAATATGATTTTATCTTGATGTCAATGCAGAGAGGAGTGGATACGTGCAATCCAGGCTGTGGCCAATGGGCTCAAGTCCCGGGAAGAGGAGGAGCCAATGGACATCAACTTTGGCTCCCCTGGCGACAACAGCTTGGAGGGGATGGAGGCTGCCATCGCAAAGTCCCGCACCAAAGTGGTAAGTGCCTTAACTCAAGGTGTAGCTACGTTCTGGTGGTTTGGTTAACGTTTCACTTCTCCATAAGAAGCAATCTCAGTTGTCCATTGTCTGAAGGAACCAGTTTCCTACACAGCTGTGCCAGTTTCATGTTTCTCGTATCACCTTGCCCTCTCTATCTTCTTAAATAATAGAATAATATTTCATATCCAGTTATTATTACTTGGCATAACTGTAGATGATATTGCCCAAAACGGTTAAATTGTGAGTTTGCAAGTATGTGACAATGAGTTTAAGCTGTTAATATTTGTATGACTAAAATGTGTTTTTTCTCTTTCTATTAATAAGGATTGTCTCAATGTGTTTATTATAAATAAAATATAAAAAGTAGGTTTTATTTATAAAAGCCTTTTTTAAAATGTTGAGATTTTATGACTGAGCAGATTTACAAAAACTTCATGAATCATTTTTTTTCTTCTTTAGACAATGAGTGACTTTGACTACTTAAAGCTGCTGGGTAAAGGCACTTTTGGAAAGGTGATTCTAGTAAGGGAAAAGGCTACTGGCATGTACTATGCCATGAAGATCCTACGCAAAGAGGTCATCATTGCTAAGGTGGGCAGCACACGAATCAGAAGTTTGAAATGCTCCTTGTGTGAGACTCATGACACGGTGCGTCCTTTTTTGTCTATTTCAGGACGAGGTTGCACACACAATCACAGAAAGCAGAGTGTTGCAGAACACACGGCATCCGTTCCTTACAGTACGTCCATCTCCATCAGGGGATTTTTTGTTGCACAATTATCTTGGTTCTAGATTTGTTAATTCACATTGTTTTCAATCTCTCTACAGACACTAAAATACGCCTTCCAGACACGAGATCGATTGTGTTTCGTCATGGAGTACGCAAATGGAGGCGAGGTTTGGCACATCTTGTCACTCCTTACAAAAACAAACTAGAAAAGCCTTCACATTCTGTCTCTTTTAAAATTCTGTTGTGTCTCCTTTTTACGTGTTTCCAGCTGTTCTTCCACTTGTCTCGAGAGCGTGTGTTTACGGAGGATAGAGCTCGCTTCTATGGGGCTGAAATTGTTTCAGCATTGGAATATCTGCACTCTAAAGACGTCGTCTACAGGGACCTAAAGGTTTTCTGTGTTTAATGTTCTATGTAATTATTGTGAAAATACTTTGAATTGTTTTTGAAAATTGTGTCATAGACCACAAAGACGTGAAGTCTGTGTTCCTTTTTTCCACAAATGACAAAACACAATTTCCTAATTCTGTTCGAATTGCGTTTGTCTCTGCAGCTGGAGAATCTGATGCTGGACAAAGATGGTCATATTAAAATCACAGACTTTGGCCTGTGTAAAGAGGGCATTACTAATGAGGCCACCATGAAGACATTCTGTGGGACCCCAGAGTACCTTGCTCCTGAGGTACTGCCTACTCACTCCATGAATGTGTTTTTTCAATCGATTTTTGAATCATAGTTTAATAGATTAAATGTGGAAAAACCCTGTGAATCAGGCCCAGCTCTGATTTTCTCATTTTATGACCTATTCTAATGAAATCCCACACTGTTTTAAAGCAGGAAAAACCATCTTGTTGTTTGTGTGTTTTGAACTTCACCATATTGAAAGGAGAGCAGAAGCTACAAAGCATCTTCGCAATATTACACAATACATGTCAAGAAGTACTAGATGAAGGTTTAAGAATAAAAAAAAAAAAGAGGAATATTTAAACATTGATTTAAAGCAAGTCCTGTGAAGTAGAAAGCTAAAAGACAAAAGGCTTGAAACTATTTTCTGTTACGTTTGTATGTAATTTGTAAGTTAATGTAATTGTCTTAAAGGCATAAGGTTGGTTTAAAGGGGTCATGAACTGCCTTTTTTATTTTGTACTTTCCTCTGAGGTCTATTTATAATGTTATGAAAATTTTTACATTAAAAAAAACATCATAATTTAGAAGTAATATGCGATTTTCTGTCCATGACCGCTGCAGACGCACCGCTCCTGGAGCGCACTGCCGGAGCGTAATCGCGTGCAGTGTGAACGCTCTGATCCGTTAACATGGGCGCGGACAAAATACGCACCGCAGACGGAGTGTGTGAACCTGGCGTTATGTTTGTATGCCCACCCGGTCTGTTCTGTTCTCATGCTCCATTTAGGTGCGCTGCATTCTGATTGGTTCGGATAGCATAATGCGGGAGGTCGGGGGCGCGGAAAATCGTGCTATAAAGCGATTTAGAAATTGCGCAAGCTCAGATCGCGATTTTATGACGATTTCGATTAATCGCACAGCCCTACTCGGAAGTAAACGCCCACTGGTACGATTGGCTAAAAGTTGCGTATGTTTGACAGCCTACATCCTTCACAGATGCATGCTGCTGTGATTTAGGTTTAAAACGCATAAATACTCAGTACATATCAAACGATCTGAAATAACAAAGTAATAGTGACCACATAATAAAAACAGTTACTCACACTTGTGTGGTGCGACATTACTGTCGGATCCAATATATTCAGCACAGCATCGTCTTTTATTTTCAGTCGTTCTGAAAATCCTGCATCGAATTGTGCCTTGTTTGTAAATGAATCCGCGGTAAACAAACAGCCAAGTTCTTGCTGATGCAGTCTGGAACTTCATTAAAAAGACAGTTCGTCCACTGATCACACTTTCCTGATGTTGGGATCAGAAGGAAGGCAATGCAAAGACTGCACAGCTTGGCACTGAACTGCATCTTGTTGTCTTTGGAGCCATCTTTATCGTGTGATTTCTGCGTAGACCTGCGTTTGTCTCTCTCGTTATTTACATTACATGTGTGAATCGGTGGGCGGGGCTAAACAGGCAGTGATGTTGAAGCAGGTGTTGATCTTCTGCGGAGGTAGTGTTTAGCCACACTATTACGTCATAAAGTGGTACATTCCACAACCTGTCGTTTTGGCAGACTGGCTTCAATATAAGCTGTTTTTTTTTACAAGAAAGTTTTGAGTTCTGAAACTTACAGGATGTTTTTATAGTACAATGACCTCTTACATGTCACAAGATCAAGGGAATTTTGATTTCTCAGTTCATGACCCCTTAAATATAATTTGGCAGGATTGTTCTTTTGGCTAACAGAAAAAAAAGGAAAATCAGCCCGTTATTCTTTTGTGCATTCCTTGTGTATTCTTATTGTCCACACGTCCACAAGGTTTGGTCACTGATAGCCAAATAGCTAATTATGGTTTATATACATTATTAAAGTAAAATTGTTTACAAAAGCAGTTTAGTGATGTCTTTAAGCACTAGCAGCATGAACTTTGATATACCTTCCCAATATTAAAGAATGCCTTGTTTAAGCTTCTTGTTTTCTCTTTCTTTATTGCCATCTCTAAATGGTCTACTTATTTTCATGTTCTCCACTTTCTTTGCTGTAGGTATTAGAAGACAATGATTACGGCCGTGCAGTGGATTGGTGGGGTCTGGGAGTGGTCATGTATGAAATGATGTGTGGTCGGCTGCCGTTCTATAACCAGGACCACGAACGTCTGTTTGAGCTCATTTTAATGGAGGAGATTCGCTTCCCTAGAAACCTCTTGCCCGAGGCAAAGGCCTTGCTGGCCGGACTGCTCAAGAAAGACCCCAAACAGAGGTAAGAGGAGCATCTGTTTCTACTTTTGTTATGACGGGGGGGTCTTGTGTATGTTTTAGTAATGTGAATTTGGTGTTTTTAAGGCTTGGAGGAGGTCCTGATGATGCCAAAGAAGTGATGACACACAAGTTCTTCAGTTCCATGAACTGGCAAGATGTCCTTCAAAAGAAGGTAAGAGTTTAAGTCAGTGGGAGCCGATTCATGAGATGTAATCGTCACACATATTAGAGAATGTACACTGTTAATGTCTTTGACAGATGCTCTCAAATATCGTTTGCGTTCATGTTCCAATATTGTGTGTCAGCATGATTGATGCAGCGTGATCGGAAGACACATACCCTCAAACATAACATGTTTATTTTTTTACTACTTTAGACATTTAACAGTGAACAGTCATTTATGCTGATCTCTGCGTGTGGTTTTATGCAGCTCATGCCACCCTTCAAGCCGCAAGTGACCTCAGAGACAGACACACGCTACTTTGACGACGAGTTCACTGCACAGACCATTACTGTCACGCCACCTGACCAATGTGAGTACCTCAGTTCTTCCTCCTTGCCTGTCTGCTTGCGAGGTGTCACAACTCTTTGTGTGTCTGAGAAAATGATTAACAAGTCACTTTGTGGAAAATGACAGCAAATATTTTAGCCCTCAAAACTGTTCCAAATAAGTCGCACAAGTATTTAAGTTACACTGGATCAAAAATGCGTTGAGAAAAAAAAAAAAACCCCGCCGCATTGGTGTAAAAGTCACATGATGCTGTTATTATTACATACAATGTAAAATATCTGTACATGAAAGATTTACAAACATAAGCACTATGAAGATTATGGTGTCATTCATTAAACAACATTTAGGCTATTATAAAGGCCAAACCTACTTAAGTCACAGCACGTATCAGATGAAGAATAAAACGAGAAAAGTATGATGTTTAATAAAAAAAAATTTCCCATGGAAGGAGATATTTAGCAGAATGTCGAGGCTGCTCTGCTTCTCTATAGTGAAAGTTAATGGAGGCCACAGACTGAAATTTGAGCTATTCGCTGCAAGTCTTCCCCTTTATCATAGTTTTCAGATCTCATTCTTGCTTGTGCGCAAAAGACAAATATAACAGTTGTGGCCTGTTTGAATTAGGGATCCTGTTTACTTTGTTAGCGTACATTACTAGTCTTGTGGTGAACAATTAATCCGTCCAAAGTTAATCCACAGAAATAAATAGTTTGTTTTAATAATCTCTAGCGAAAATCTGCTTCACGTCTGGTAATCGTTTCTATCACGCAATATTGACTTTTTTAACGCGCAACTGCAAGTTTATATCTCGCAATTCTGACTTAGTTTCTCCGAATTGTGAGTTGTGAGAGAAAAAAAGTCAGAATTGTGAGGAAAAAATGCCTCAATTACCTTTTTTTTAATTCAGTGGCAGAAATAGGCTTCCATACATTTAGATGTTAGAGGTTGAATGTTCATTAATTGATATGATTTGTTCTTTGTCTCTGTTGCTTGCAGATGACAGTCTTGATGCCGAGGACCCAGATACACGCACACACTTCTCGCAATTCTCCTACTCAGCCAGTGTGCGGGAGTGACCACCCCCCTCCCCACTTCTCTCACCCTTACCAGCAAACCGGACGCCCCTCACATACACAAACGCAAACTCATACAAGGACATGTGCACCAGCAACCCAAGCCTACTGAGGAGTGGGTTCTAGGCGGGAGTACGGCATCTGTGAACGATCCTGAACAGGTGGGACCCTCTGGTCAGTCCTGGTTTCTGATTGGCCTTTCATCCAGCCAATCGTAGCCTGACACTACACACTGCAACACAATCTTATCAATCACTGAATAAATCTCAACCAATCAGGTACCACAGCTCAGCACCAGCAGGTTTCAGGACACATGCTCGCACTCAAAACGCTGGACTACGGGACTAAAGCCTCTTGTAAACACAAATATCGAAAACATTTTAAATCATCTTGTGGGGACAAGAGAAATCAAACTATTTGGACTTATTTCCCACTGATTGTTACAGTTTTAAAGCCATATTTCTGCAGTTGTACAAGTGCTCTTTCTGGAACTAGCTGTTACCAATAGTGTTTTTACAGCGGGAGGACCGATGATGGGGTAACACGGAAAGGAATAGTGCTGTTTCTCTGCCTGGGTAGCGTACCGAATGCTGTGCGTGTACGAACATTGACGGATGTGTGTTCTCAGTCTACATCTTCAACTGTGTGTCTTTTTGTGTTTCGATTTTGTACATGGGCATAAAGGAGTAGAACAGGGAGGGATTGTTAGGGGTTTGGAGACCCACACACTATAGATGTGAAAATGTGCTTTAAAGGGAAGAGAGAGAGAGGAAGACAGCTCTAGCGTGTTAACTGGTTTCCTCCACAACCAGGAACCTTGAAACTGGCTTTATAGAGAGGCGTTTTTCCAGTTTTCATCTGAAGCCCCAGAGGCTTGTTGTTCCAAGGTTACTGTATCATAGAAACTGTCCATCATGTTGTTTTCATGCTCTCGAAAGTTTTGCAGGCATTGACGTTCAAGTTTAGAGACAAACATACAGGCAACAACCGTAAAAAACAAAACAAGAGATTTGAATGTCCTGTTATTTAACTGCAAGAGCTACTGCATCAGTTAAAGTAGCAAGCAGTGGAAACACGTACCTGCGTGCTACACCCTTGTTGACGCAGCCTTGACACTTTTTTCATTTCTCCTTTTTTTTTTAATAGTGTAGTCAGAAAAAAAAATGGTTAGGATGTTTGAGAGAAAATGTTCAACTTCATCTCCAGATGTGTAACGTAGGTTAACGAAGCTGTCAGAACACACCGATTAGATGTGCGAGGTGTTTCTTTCTTTTGCCTTTTTAAAGATGCTTCATGTGTAAGGAACATCAAACTATTTTGTTTTTTGTTTTATTCCTTATTTTATTTGGATCATTTTTTTTCTTCATTCGCCAGCTCCCTGAAATTAAATTGTCTTGATAAAAAATATATATATAAAAATATATATTACAATAGAAAAGTTTTTTTTGTTTGTTTCTTTTGTCCATTTTTCCATGTGTAGTTCATTTGTGCATGTGTGGGTGTGTAATAAGGTAGTCACTGTATATATTTGCAAGGGGAAATGAAAAGCTTCCTTTCTTGAGATCTGACGATCTTTCGTGTTTAAACATGATATACATTACCATCCCTCCTCCATAAACTTACTCATACAGAAAGGTCCTTACTGGTACCAACAGCAGGGCCGAACTGAAGTGCTTCTACGGGTCTTAAACACATCAAGCCCAAAAGTTGCTGTCATCTTTGGTAGTTGTTGGCATCTCACTAGGTTTTGAAACAGCCCTTATTGCCTTGACTGAGAGAGACCGCTAGATGGTGCCATTTGCCCGTGTCATGAAATAATACATTGCTCCGGACATAACTTAACATATGCACACTCTAGTTCACACCATTAATGATGCTCAAATATAGTTTTTAAAAGAAACTTTTGGGTGGAGACATGAGAGGAAAAGATCTAAAATGGTCTGCTGTAGTGCTTTCACCCATTTTTCTTATGTGTATATACCTACTTGTAGGACAAATCAGCTTTGATTATTTTGCAACTTTACCCATCGACTGTTCTGTTCTGAATGTGATGAACAATCACGAATGTCATCATTGATGCTCAGTTTGCTTTTTTTAGTGCAGGGGATGCAAACATTGGGGGAAACTTGGAATATTTCTGCAAACTCTTTGATTTTATTATTTTTTTGGCTACAGAGTGCAGTGGGTTATGCTTTGCTATTAGGACATTCATGCAAGTAAATTCTTTTGTCAAAAACTGTATGTCTGCCTCCTTTACTAACCCAACAGCATGCCAAATTAATCAAGTGGACAGCAGATTTTGAGACAGTGTTCTTCGGCCAGTGCTCAAGGTCTCAAAAATTTTCACAATTTTTCATGTCCGTCACAGTGCTGATTGCCTACACAACAAACTCCTAAACTGCACAATTAACCCCTAAACCTACCTTAAAGTGGTAGTTCACCAAAAATGAAACTTCTTTAATCATTTTCATTACAAAGCCTGGTTATGTCATGTCATTTCAAGCCTGTGTGACTGACTGACTTCAGTGGAACATAACAGAAGATATTGTGAGAAATGATTCCCAGCTCAAAACCTGGGCACTTTGCAGTCATTGAAAAAGCAATGAATTCTAAAGTGAAACGAGACATTTTACAGGGGAATGTCAGAACTGCAGATCATATCTTCAAGCTTTAGATTGGGTTGGGTGATGCAACAACACAATCACCCAAAACAAATAAATCTACTCATGACTGAATGAAAAATAAAGAAATATGTGTTTCCTTGAGTCCTGACCTTAAGTCAATTGAAATGCTGTGGCATAAAGTCTTGCTATCAAGACAGAAATACTGATAAACTGTAACCGATTTATGAGGAGGTATTCAAAGCTGGTCAAAAGTCTGCTACAGGAAACGTTTGCTAGAGGTTGAGCTGTTGAAGGAGGATCTACAAATGTTCACTTACTTTGCACTGCGAATGATTACTCGGTGTATTCGATAAAAATGTGAAAAGTACAATTGTTTGTGTGATATTAGTTGTCAGATTGTGTTGGTCTACAAATGTGAAATTATGTAATCAGTGCAGAAATCCAGACATTTCCAAAGGATTCAAATATATTCTTGTCTCAGAAATTAACATGAAATTAATCAGTGATGATAAGAATAGCTATAACACAATGCACATTCCAAGAATATTGCACACTTTTAAACAATAACATGACCAAATCTTTGTTTTTCTAGTAACTGTTATATAGTTTAGATAATTTAACAACTTTATGCTCAATAATAATGACTCCTAGCAGGGATAAGTAGCTATCTTTATTCAAATGTCAGTATTTTTTTTTTAATGTATTTTGTATGTAAACAACAGAATTATATTATCTTTTTTATTGAATTAATTTATCTTGGAGAAATATTATGCTGAAATTATGTGTTCATTTAGGAATAAGACGGACCTTTACCATATATTTGGGACATTTTTGTCCAACTCTGTTTAAAGCTAAGTAGCACTATGTAACTTTTGGCGCTCTAGCGGTTAATAAACAGAACTGCACACATCCCGCGGAAGAACATTCCAACCGGAGCTACTTCTCTAAGTTTATGTCTATGGCGATTCACGCAGGTATGTGTTACTCCGCAGCGGTGACGACCCGACCAGGCTGCAATAGTCCAAATCTAAGTACTTATTATGAGCGTACCGTAGTGATTCGGAATAAGACAAAAACGCGGTTTGGAAGATTAATTCATGATGCACTCGCTCATTATATACATTTTGCAAATTTTGAACAGAAAAAGTTACATAGTGCTGCTTTAAAGCTGCAGTCCGTAAGTTTTGCCTCTTTGTCGCCATCTCTGTTTGAAAACCTGCAATTGCAGCTGTGTCCGGAATTATCTTTCCTGCGTGGGTTGTGCGGTGGCACGGCTCCAGCCTGGATGAATCTAATGTTTTGAGGAGTATGTGTGGCAGTCAGTCTATAAACAATCGGCCACCTGCAGGATCCTCACATGCGATAGCCTAGTAGCTGAGACAACTTCTTTATGTTTACAGACGTGACATAATGACGCAGTGCCATGCTCGAATTTCCCAAGAAAACCTACCCGTACCACTCAAATGAGGAAACATTATTATAAGCTAACTGTTGTGAATCGGACTAAAGTAAGGCGATAGTTTTGAACACTGGCTGGTTATGTACATGCTCAAATATTGATTTCGGATCATTTTTAACCAAAAAAAGTTACGGACTGCAGCTTTAAAACAACCCAAACACACGGAACTTCAGAGATGGTCCTCACTGCAGAACACAAGATCCAGGGGGCGAGGTTATATCCAGATCCAACTCCTCCCACCTTACATATACCTAAACCTACGTGTCTCCACCCCCTGATCCCTAAACCCACCCATCTCCACCCCTAAACCTACCAATCTCCACCCCAACCTCCCCATCTCCACCCCTAAACCCACCAATCTCCACCCCTAAACCCACCCATCTCCACCCCTAAACCCACCAATCTCCACCCCTAAACCCACCCACCTCCACCCCTAAACCCACCCATCCCCACCCCTAAACCCACCAATCTCCACCCCTAAACCTACCAATCTCCACCCCTAAACCTACCAATCTCCACCCCTAAACCCACCCATCTCCACCCCCTAGATGTGGATCCAACCCCGCCCCCTGGATCTTTGTTCTGCAGTGAGGGGCTACTGGAACTTCCAGAGACTTGCATGAAGAAAAATAAGCTAGTGACACAGGGCGGGGCTTAGTGAAGGGTCAATTAGTAAGCTTTATTAGTGCCACTGCTGTTAATTAGCTGATGGTACAGCTGCAGATTCAGTGTGTGCAGGTAGCTGCAGTGTCTTTGTGAATCATGGCTCGAACTGGGTTTTGTGATTCCAGGCAACTGTTGGACCTCCATATGGTGAGAATGCTTGTAAACTCTCAACTTTAATTCCTAGACCTGCTGTGTAAACTGAATAATGGCCAAAATGTGACCAGAAAAATCTATCAATGGGAATTTTGTGTAAGTTCACCAGTATCTGCTACATTATTATTGACAACTGCACACATACTCAAGTTAACTAAAATATTCTGATTCCATGTGGATTTAGTCATGAGATCAATTTGAAGGCTGACCTGGAAGGCAAATTCCCATGGTTTCGTTCCAGAACTTCAGTGCATTCTTAAAATGGCAGTTTTTATTTTGTGTAAAACGAGGTCTGTGGTTTACATTCCTTGAAGTAACAATTTGTACAACATTAAATTACACCGCTATACCTCAAATGTGAACTCTGAAACTGTTGTATCCTTCTTTTAAAAAAATGCAAGTTGCTCAATAAGGACTTCAGCTGATTTCAGCTGTTTCAAAGTTCACATTCATTTGTTGCAGAACAAAACATGAAAGTCTGTGTGTAATGTTGCCCACAGATCTTATTTTACTTGTATTAGGAATCCATGCTAAATTTCTTCCAGGGTTTAAGACTAAAAACTGATTCTGTGTTCATGCAGGTCTTTTACGTGTATTGAAAGACTGCTGCTCGGTGAAGTGTTAATGCTTTACAAACTTATTGTGAATAAATGAAACCGTTATGTACTTCAGAAGACTGACGACAGACAAGCGCCCCTGCGGACGTGGACAAACTCCTGTGTTCTGAGGGAGCGCAGGGTGTTTGCTGAAGGAGAGGAGGTGGGTCCGGGGCAGCACTACAAACCCGCACAGGCGAGTCGATGGGTAACTGCAGCTCTTACGTCTTTATGTGCCAATAAGGTGTGACTTTGCTACCATTTGTAACCTCCTCTGAGTGTAATGGATAGAAAATCACCCTATTAGACAGGTGGTTCTTCAAATGATGTGTTATCACCATTCTGTCATCATGGGTAGCATTTCTGTTTTTCCTTAAGGTTCGAAGGCTTCCCATATCTGCAGAGGATGGGATCCTAATGGACTACGCTCCACATGATGAGTCAATACCTTCAGGTAACCTGAGATGGCTTGGTTGATACTGCTTGAGTAATCCATGACTTGGTACATTTTTCTTAATTTAGTATATTTAAGTCGAACCCAAGTTACTGCTGTAGAATTCTAACTGTAGCCTACTACTACAATAGAATCAAACAACTACTTTGTTTTCTCAGGTCGTCAGGCCAGATATTATTTTAGTTGGCAAAATGTGTTTTTTTTGTAATTTTCTAGAACTCACCCACTGTGCCATGGTGTTGCTGTTCTGGGTGGTTGCTTACTATCCATCAATCCCTAAACTGCTATAATAGAGTGCTGCAGCTGTGGTGTCAAAACCTAGAAGACTAATTCGCCATGGGTTCTCTTGAGATTTTCATAAGGGTTTTTATAAAGGGGGGTTTTCAATTCAAGAGTAAAAAAGTTCAGTGGTAATGTTTTGTTTTACTGCATGAACTACACACACCCCAAACTTTATGTAGTTACTTCTTACAAACATATGTTGTGGCGCAAAATGTCCAAGTATCGTCAATTTGTTTACCACAGACCTTGTTTCATAATTGAAAAACCCAAAAGAAAATCTCAAGGGAACCAATGGTAAATTTAGTCTTCCTGGTTTTGACGTCAATGCTTCAGCAATCTACAGGTGCATCTCAATAAATTAGAATGTCGTGGAAAAGTTCATTTATTTCAGTAATTCAACTCAAATTGTGAAACTCGTGTATCAAATAAATTCAATGCGCACAGACTGAAGTAGTTTAAGTCTTTGGTTCTTTTAATTGTGATGATTTTGGCTCACATTTAACAAAAACCCACCAATTCACTATCTCAACAAATTAGAATATGGTGACATGCCAATCAGCTAATCAACTCAAAACACCTGCAAAGGTTTCCTGAGCCTTCAAAATGGTCTCAGTTTGGTTCACTAGGCTACACAATCATGGGGAAGACTGCTGATCTGACAGTTGTCCAGAAGACAATCATTGACACCCTTCACAAGGAGGGTAAGCCACAAACATTCATTGCCAAAGAAGCTGGCTGCTCACAGAGTGCTGTATCCAAGCATGTTAACAGAAAGTTGAGTGGAAGGAAAAAGTGTGGAAGAAAAAGATGCACAACCAACCGAGAGAACCGCAGCCTTATGAGGATTGTCAAGCAAAATCGATTCAAGAATTTGAGTGAACTTCACAAGGAATGGACTGAGGCTGGGGTCAAGGCATCAAGAGCCAAAACACAAAGACGTGTCAAGGAATTTTTTTTTGTTTTTTTTTTTGAATTTGGCTACAGTTGTTGTATTCCTCTTGTTAAGCCACTCCTGAACCACAGACAACGTCAGAGGCGTCTTACCTGGGCTAAGGAGAGGAAGAACTGGACTGTTGCCCAGTGGTCCAAAGTCCTCTTTTCAGTTGAGAGCAAGTTTTGTATTTCATTTGGAAACTAAGGTCCTAGAGTCTGGAGGAAGGGTGGAGAAGCTTATAGCCCAAGTTGCTTGAAGTCCAGTGTTAAGTTTCCACAGTCTGTGATGATTTGGGGTGCAATGTCATCTGCTGGTGTTGGTCCATTGTGTTTTTTGAAAACCAACGTCACTGCACCCGTTTACCAAGACATTTTGGAGCACTTCATGCTTCCTTCTGCTGACCAGCTTTTTGAAGATGCTGATTTCATTTTCCAGCAGGATTTGGCACCTGCCCACACTGCCAAAAGCACCAAAAGTTGGTTAAATGACCATGGTGTTGGTGTGCTTGACTGGCCAGCAAACTCACCAGACCTGAACTCCATAGAGAATCTATGGGGTATTGTCAAGAGGAAAATGAGAAACAAGAGACCAAAAAATGCAGATGAGCTGAAGGCCACTGTCAAAGAAACCTGGCTTCCATACCACCTCAGCAGTGCCACAAACTGATCACCTCCATGCCACGCCGAATTGAGGCAGTAATTAAAGCAAAAGGAGCCCCTACCAAGTATTGAGTACATGTACAGTAAATGAACATACTTTCCAGAAGGCCAACAATTCACTAAAAATGTTTTTTTTATTGGTCTTATGAAGTATTCTAATTTCTTGAGATAGTGAATTGGTGGGTTTTTGTTAAATGTGAGCCAAAATCATCACAATTAAAAGAACCAAAGACTTAAACTACTTCAGTCTGTGTGCATTGAATTTATTTAATAATACGAGTTTCACAATTTGAGTTGAATTACTGAAATAAATGAACTTTTCCACGTCATTCTAATTTATTGAGATGCACATGTATATCCTGGACCCTAATATAACTTGGGTCCAGGGCCGCTGCTGGTCAAATGGGTGCCCTAAGCAGGATCGTATTGTTGTGCCCCCCCTTCCTCAAATATTATGGAAGTAAAAAACAACACATACTATAGGGGTCAAAATAGAACTTTTAATAAAATATAAGTAAATAAATTGTATTTACAAATTACAAATCTAGACGTTACCTATGGCTATGACTTTATTAATACTTTTGTCTGATTGATTTTATAGTCTCAAGCATTCAGAAATCATGCAAAAGTAAATGAAGCAGATTTACTACGGTAAAACCATGGTTTATTTTTGTAAGGGTTGTGATGTCCACATGTTTTTTTTTTTTTTTTTGTTGAAGAAATTATAGAGGCTGTGTCATCTATATATAGCAAAAAGCTGGCCAAAAATGAAATATTAAGTGAATATTTGAATTAAATGTTTGGGCAATAGCCTAAACAAGGATATGATTGTCCTGGAAGTGTAGCAGCAGCAATTACATGGCCTTTGGCTCCCTTTGCAGGCATTTGTAATAAGTAATGTACATAAATTGTTTCTTTTGTATAGGCGTACATTATGTATTTTATAAGTGTTATTAACCGATCATTATTGCCTTGTTTTTATATAATGCATTGAGTAATTTTAAAGGCTTTTGCTGGCTTAGGTCTGTTTTTATAACCACAAATTCTTAATACGTTGTAAATTATTATTTGAAGTAACAAAACCATGGTTAATTTGTGGTTACCATGGCTACAAGTTGATTTTTTTTTTTTAGGTGGTGGTCGTGTTAAAACCATGGCTAATTTTCGTAAGGGAACATGGAAAGTCAGGGAGAATATTAGATGCGTTGTTGGTGGTGAAATTATTTCCGACATTAAAACACGTTATTAACGTCAACAGCCGAAAACGTTTCACAGGGTTATGAATGTGCCTGAAAGTGATGCACGGGCGCTGATGTCTTTTCACGGGCATAGATGTCCATCCATTAATTATGATCATTTGCATTCAGCCGCAAACATGAGGTGCGAGCGGATGCGGGAATGGTGCGTCAAGGGTTTTTTAAAAATTTTTTTAATTTTTTTTATAGCAACTAGGTTGGTGACCCCCTGGGAGTTGGTGCCCTACGCAAACTGCGTACTCTGCGTATAGGGAGCGGCGGTACTGCTTGGGTCACTCCAGTTTAAGATTCTTCCCTGATTTTCTTGTCCATCAGGCTGCTCAATTCATGTCTGTAGCACAAACGGTGTCCTAAAGTTTCATTGCCACACTGTAAGAAGAAATGTTAACCTTCTGGCAGGTACATTTTTTGTTGTTGTTGACTTTACTGACAATTCCTTTAACACTAACAACACTGGAAAACTAGTAAATGCGAAAAAAAAAAAAAGTAAATGCGGAAAATACCGTCATATTAACCCCCCCTCCACCCCTTTGTTTTTAAACAAACCAAGGTTTCAAACAAACTGACGTTACACTGTTTTCTGAAATCCCGAAGAAATTTTATAGTCTTTCAGTTGCACGTTTATTCTTGTGCAACAATGCTAGATGAAGAGGAGGCTTTGCTGAAGTATCTGAACAGGTTGCCAGGTCCACCTAGTCTGCGAGAACTGGTGCCTGGACTTCTGCGCAGAGAGGTGGAAGTAGCCATCAGTAAGCTGGGGCTCCTCTATGATAAGACCTACGCATGGGACGCATCTTTTCAGACATGATGGCGAGGATGACATGCAAAGTACTGTCGATCTTCCCATCAGTGTGGTCATGTTTGTTTCTTCTGCTTGCAGAGAAGTCAGCTACTATGCACTCTCCCAAACGCTGACCTGCCCAAGCATTTCAGTGACACAACGAGAGCTATCTTGGTGGACTGGCTAATTCAAGTCCATGTAAGTGCAATATTCAGATTTGTAAGTGTGACTTGTTTGTTCCATTTCTGACCGTGAGTGACTTTTCAGTATCCATTACTCCAGTCTTTAGTGTCATTTGGTCCTTCAGAAATTATTCTAATATGTTGATTTGATCTATTATCATTTATTGGTGCTTAATTAACAATGGTTCTTGTGTTAAGAACTGCTCTTAGCTAAATATGTTAGTATTATTTGAATAGAGACAAAAGAACACTTATTTGAAATACAAATATTTTGTAACATTACAAACTTGCTGTCACTTTTTGGTATAATTTGTCCTTGCTGAATAAGGTTTTTAAGTCCTACTGACCCCAAAACTCTGGTAGTGTTTCATGGTTTCCTCAAAAATATTAAGCAGCACAACTTTCCCCATTAATAAGAAGAAATGTTTCTTGCGCACAAGTCATTAAAGGGGTCATATGATGCGATTTCAATTTTTCCTTTCTCTTTGCAGTGTTACAAGCTCTTGGTGCATAAAGAAGATCTGTAAAGTTGCAAAGACTAAAGTCTCAAATCCAAAGATATTCTTTATAAAAGTTGAGTCAACCACGCCTACCAAAAACGGCTCATTCTAACATGCCCCCACATGTCTATGTCACGATGTGGGAAGATTTGCATAACGCCGCCCAAATGTTCACGCAAAGAAAGAAGGCGTAACTTTTATTCTCGCTGTAGTA
>NW_015542387.1:203849-211987 GCF_001515605.1 Sinocyclocheilus anshuiensis | reverse complement strand
CGCCGGATCGGCTTTCACCGTGGACGAAGCGGAGTCCAGCCCGGGGTCGTCACGTGGTTGCCGCAGGCATCACAATATGGTAAGGGACGTAACATTTCCGTCACACGCTTGAGAAATTCGGCCAATCACAAAGCACTGGATAGCTGGCCAATCAGAGCACACCTCGCTTTTCAGGATGATGAACTTTGTAAAAATCAACGCGTTTCAGAAAGGCGGGGCATAGAGGAGAAACAATAATGTACAGTATGTGGAAAACCACTGGGTGTGGTTTGCCTTTTTCTGGCTGCTAAAAAAGAGGAATGTCCGTTACCAGAGGTACTTGAGTGTTAAAACCAATGTTTAATGGAAACATGTACTTGACACTGTTAACGTGATAATGTTTGTCAGGTGTCAGAGCTCTGCTATCTGATGGAGAATGCCTACAGTAAGAAACAGCTGCTACGGATGGAGAGGAGGGTTTTAACCTGGCTCAAGTTTGATCTCTATCACTGTCCCCCTCTTCATTTTCTTCTCATCTCTGCTTCCATTGCACGCTGCAGCGATAAGGTCCCACCACACTTTAGCGTACTTAAAGTACTTCATTACAGATGTTTACATAAAAAAAATATATATATATATATACTGTATATTATATGTGTGTATATACAGTATATATATTATACTGTATATTATACGTGTATATACAGTATATATACTGTATATTATACATATATACACACGAAAAATTGAAGGGGGTCTGAATACTTTCCGTACCCACTGTGTGTGTGTATATATGTGTGTATATACAGTATGTGTGTGTGTGAACAATGTAGTTTTTCTTTTTTGACATTATTTGCAGTTAAATGAAAATTTATGAGTTTAAATAAAAAAAATGCAGCTAGTTCATTTTTTTTCTTAAATTAATTTATATATGGTTTCATAATTAGTCTTTAAAATAGGGTTAAAGTTTACTGTCAAATGTTACATTTATGATAAAATATACTGTCATTTCTGTTGAAACTTATATAGTGTACATCTGTATTTGTAATCTCACATTTGGTAATGTTGCAATTTAGTACACTAAAATATTAAATATATTAACATTATTATAACTGTAGTGTTATTACAATTAAAGCACTTTACATGTAGAATGTTAGCCAACCTATCAAAAAGTGTACTTCAAAGCCCAACAAATGATTAAGTAGTTTTAAAATGTATTAAGTCGTTGAATTAAAGTTAAATAGTCACTAAAGCGTACTCTCAAAATACACTTAAAGGGATAGTTCACCTCAAAATGGAAACTCACCCCCCAATTTGTTCCAGACCTCTGTTTCTTCTGTTGAGCGTGATTTATTTTATTTATTTTTTTTTTTGGAATGTTGGTAACCAAACAGTTGATGGTATCCTTTTTTTTTTTTTTTCCTCTCCTCATTCTGTGGAAGCTGGTGGCTACCAGCAACTGTTTGGCACCAACATCCTTCAAGATATAATCTTTTTTTTGTTTGTTCAACAGAAGGAAGTTAGTCATGAACGTTTGTAACAACAGGGTGAGTAAAGGACATAATTTTCATTTTTGGGTGAACTGTCCCTTTAAGTGGCCTTTTATATCACTTTTACATTATCTGCAAGTCTTTTTTAGTACTTAAAAGATTTGAAGTGCACTACAAGGGCAAATTCAATACAATTAGTCACTACTTCTAATTTTAATTAAAAAAATATATATTTTAACAAAGTTGCCTATGTTTATGCTGTCCATTTTATTTGTCTCAGTGTGGTCTTGAAATAAAAGAAATGGTTTTAAATAATTTCTGTTCAGGTGGTCTGGATGGCACGATACCTGTTGGAGCTCTTGCTCTTGGAGGGGCAATGTGTGGTGTATCTGCCCGCCCAGCTGGCAGGTGCTGCCCTCCGTCTGGCCTGCAGGAAGCTCCTTCTCCTGATGGAGATATAGCCTGCTGCATTGCCTCTAGTATCCATATAGGAAGGTCAGGACAAGTAGCGCTTTAGTTCGTTTCTCAAGAACTGTTACAGACTGATTTCTTTAGAATCCTGAGTGTTTGAGCTTTAACGCGTTCTGTTGAAAAGGACTTTCACAGTGACCCTCAATGATCACTATCAGTCAGAAATTTAGATTAGATTTTTTTTAAATGGGTTTTTGAGAAGACATGACTACACTTATTTGATCAAAAACAGTAAAGACAGTGTTTACAGTAAGCCCCAAAGTTATCTCAGATTATTTTAAGCTTCTTAAAACATTAAAATCCACAATTTAAAAAGCAGAAATGTTGAAACTGATTTGAAATGTAGCTCAATCTTATTGTTGTCTCCCACCCCACTATCTCTGATGCAGTGAAGCAACTCTCCTCAGTATAATGCAGATCATGGCCATTGCAGCAGCGAGAGCACATGCTCGTGAGACCCGTGCCACTTACATCAAGTTCTCCACTATACAAGCCCTTCATGTCAGCATGCACCCTGCCCTGAAAGCCGCCCCTGGCCTACTGGGCCTGTCGTGCCCTCAGACGTGATGCTCTGTTAACACCAGTGAGGAGGCCAAATGGGGCTGGAAATGTTCAGGACAGCTGCGTAGCACTGCTACTCTGAGGGAAAGAAATGCTGAATATGGCCAGTCAGGAGGATTGTGTTGCACTGGTTACTCTATCTGGACTGAATTGTTTTCTGTAACTTTTTTTTTTTTTAAATAGCAATCTTGTTACTTGATGTAAAAAGATAAAGAAAAAGTGTGTATTTATGTCTGTGTAGCTTTTAAGTGTTTATCAATGCTATGGTGAAAAATTGATATACTGGAATATGGCATCTTATGAAATTAAAGCACTTTGAAACATTTACTGTTTTTAAGTGTTTTTGCAAATTTGGGATTTCCAAGTATATTTTAAGATTATGAAAAATAAAACTGATCTGTCTGCTTTGAAAAACTGCATTGGAAATTGTATTCCTTTCCACACATGTATAAAAAAATCATGTTTTTTTTTTTGTTTTTTTTCCCTTTCAAAACTAGTTTCAGTGCATTCCAATTATCACATGAATCTCTCAGCAGGGGCATCATGTGCAGGGTTGCCAGATCTACATGCTAATGTCCGATCAAACTGACCCTGACAAAACACTTTTTACATTGTGCATTTTTTTTTCTTCCGGTTGTAAGTCTATTACATAAGGTGTATATAACAAGTTTTCAAAATTTGAAAAAAATAAAAATAAATTACCAGGCGAAGATGACATCGTTATAGCTGGATTTAAAAGGGATTAAATGCATGTTAATAGACATGCAAATGTGATCCTGTAAATCCACTGTATGTTGAAACACTAGGGGTGTAGTGTTACGTTTGTGCTTGACCTCTTTTATCTGCTATCAGTCCTCAATTTGCCATTAGTGATGAAGTTCGGCTCTTTTCAAAGATTCGGCTCTTTTGGCTCGGCTTCCTTAGAAGAGCCGGCTCTTTCGGCTCCCAAATGGCTCTTTATTTAGTATCACTTCTATTTAATTTATTTAGCCTTCTATTTTAGCCAAATTTAGCAATTGTGAATGGTTTGTGTGTTGGTAATCAAATTTTTTTTTAATTCAGTGTTTTCATAAAAGCCTTTTTTTATGCAGTTTTTTTTTCGTTACAAAAAAAAGACTATTTAACATTTTAATAAAACTTTATTTGAACAATTGAACACAGAACCACAGCAAACAAATAAAGGCGAAAGTCTTAACATTAAGACACTTTAGTCTTTAGTGCAGGTTGGAAAAAAAAAAAGTTACTTTTATTTAACATTTTAATAAAACTTTAATTGAACACAGAACCACAGCAAACAAATCAAATAAATAAAGGCAAAAGTCTTAACATTAAGACTTTAGTGCAGGTTGGCATTCAGAAATATCAGATGCCTCAGCTTGGGTGTGCTGATGCTATTTCTCCTCTCTGTGATTATTTGTCCTGTTTTTGAGAAGACTCTCTCTGAGGGGACCGATGTTGCAACAATGCAGTGTCTTCCTAACTTCTTAACCAACGTGCTTGCGTTTAAATCCGGCTCCTCTCCACTGTTGCCAACTCTCGCGAGACGACTAAGCAATCGCAGCTTCAAAAACAAGCCCAATATTTTTTGATAATTTATCATCAATATTATTTATTATCAATTATTTATTACCAATAAATGAGCCCGCAACATATTAAACTGAAACTACCCTTTTATCTGAAAAGCAAAAACATAAGTTATTTTACAAAAATCAGCAAACTGCAACAAAGCATGAACAAAACTCATCTCCAATCACCTGTGAGCAGAATAAGATTGGACGGATAGAAAAGGAGAAAAACACAAGAGCTTCAAAGGGGAGCTGTAACATAGCCACATATTTATAGCCTACTAAAATATTGGCTATTCGAACCAAATCTTCTTAGTATAGGCCTACTTGTTTTTTTTTTTGTTTTTTTTTACAGCCCGTGATAATTAATACATTACAAAAACTAGGCTACCTTATAAAGGAAAAAAGGTATCCCACTCTACGTCTACTACTATCATCGCTTGGATTACAGCGTCATGTGCCTTCTTTTTGAATGTGATTTTTCTTCAATCCCTCACTGAAGAAAAAAAAAAAGGAGGGGGCGGAATATTGGACAAATTATGCTACAGCACTTATATTTTTGCACTGATTGGCTATTAACTGTGAGCAGACAGGGTGTCAATCAATGCATTGGAGAATACAGTGAACATAAGTGAAAAGAAACGAAGTTGCTTGTCAGGTTTTCCTAACAAATAACCATATTTTTTAAAATAAGCCCAAAAAACCGCAACCCGCGACATGGTATTTTTTTCACGCAACTTTACAAAAAAAGAAGCCCAAAGTCGCGTATAATACGCGGACTTGGCAACTCTGCTCCTCTCTGTCGCTTTAGGGCCTTTCGCACCGCGGGAACCTTTTCATAGTACCAGAACTAATTGTGGAACTACCCACTTTTTGGCGTTTTCACACCGCCAGAACTGGGTGCGATTTTAGTACCGGACTGCCTTTTGTAAACATTGTGTCAACTTATTTCGCAAGTATAGAGAACAGCGATAGATGGACGGATGCTGAAGTGCAGGCACTTGTAACAAATGTAGCACTGCCAGTTGTCGTTGGAGATTCTTAGTCCTCCTTTCCGTTCTTTCAATCGCTTTACGTATACGTCGACTTTCCATGTCCATTATTGTGTAACCCGCGAGACACAACAAACACACAGCGTCCTCCATCCTCCTGTTGTTAACGTTGTTCTTCTTATTATTCGTTTTTTATTGGCGGCTCGCAATCACCAATTGAGCATTACCGCCATCTACTGAAGCAATGGATCAGAGACTTGAATTCCCTTTTCCCAGACCTATCAGAACTCAAGCTTTCGATGTTGCTGCGTGTTCAGCTGTTAACGTTGTTCTTCTTTGTTTCTGTTGTTGAACGCCGCGCACAAATGACGTCGCTGTCGACCGGCTTACGTCACTTCCTAGTACATACTGTCGGTGCGAATGCAACCCTTTAAATGGTACTGGGAAATAGTTCCCGCAAAATCGTCCCAGTACTTTAGTACTGTACATTTAGTTCTGGAACTAAAGCGGTGCGAAAGGCCCTTTTGTGTACCTGGCCTTTTACCACTACACTCGCTATCTTCGGAGCGTGTGTCCCCCTTCTTTCTTTCACATAATGGTATGATCTTATCCTTGTAACGAAAAAATGCATACAAATAAAATAATAAAAAATAATGCTTTTATGAAAACTGTAAATAAAAATTGCTTACCAACACACAAACCATTCACAATTGCTAAACTGGCCTAAAATAGAAGGCTCCGGCTGAAGATTCGGCTCTCCCCGACGGGAGTCGGCTCTTCTCCTTCGCTACAAAGAATCGGCTCTTAGAGCCGACTCGTTCGCGAACGACACATCACTATTTGCCATAACGGAAATTGTGAAAAATAAAACTGGTCTGTGCTTTTGAAAACTGCAATGGAAATTATATTCCTTTCCACACATCAATGTATTAAATTAAACTTTTTTTTCCCCTTTTCTTTCATGCACATGTTTCAGTGCACTCCAATTATCACATGACGCTCTCAGGGCAGGGGCATTATGTGCAGGGTTGCCAGATCTGCATGTCCGGTCAAACATACAATCATTTGATACATTTAATAAATCATTATTCTACGTTGTGTGCAAAATGTTAAACCCTCAAATCACGAAAATTGTTTAAAAGTGCCTTAATTAATTACGTCGGAAAATATGGACTTGGCAACTCTGTTTATGACGTCACCTGAAAAGCGAGCAACGTTTTCAACGGGCGTCTGTGCGCAGTACCGAACATGTGCGCGCAGCTCTTCTACTCTCGGCCTCACATGTCCGCACACACCCGGCGCTGCTGATTGGCTTACAGGAGCGCGCTGCGTCATTCCGCCCTGTGAGAACCACGTGGCGCTGTAGTAGAACAGCTGAGCGCTCGAGCTCTGGCACATTTTACAGGCGCGTGTGAGGCTCAAGAAGATTTGATTTCTCGGGAGTTTTGCTCCAATGGCTCAGTCTGACGCGCACGTTTCCTTGACTGCCATTATGTTTCGCACATTGCATTCTTATCCTTTCCATTCATCAGTTCCATGCCCCACTTCGCCATTTTTAATGGCCAGAATGTTAATTTGTAATCTAAATGCACTCATAAATGATAGTCACTAATGATACTCCTAAGTGATTTGACTGACACCAATTTACATAAAGCATAAAAGCTGCAATATTCACACTTTGGATACTTTCACACTAAGTGTTAACTGGTCATACTTCCTGTATTTGGCTCAGCAGATAGTCAGCGGTCAGGATTACAAAAGAGCCAACACATGGACAGCCGAATGTAGTTACACGAATACGTCGTTTCTTCGCCACTCCTCCTCTTGTTATGTTTCGTGTCAGTCCTGTCCAGGTCCTGTCATACCGTCTCGTTCCTCCTCTCCACGTGCCTGATCACAGCATTGGCCATGCCACTCGTTCCTCTGCGTCACTCGTGTTTGGGGCGGGATTAGGTGGAATCTCTTTACCGCTATTGGCCCGGTTGCGTGCCTACCACACAAATGGGCGGGCTCCAAGAATGTGGGGCGGGGCTTACTGCAGGTGGAGTTGTCAGTCTGCAATTTTGAAGTAGGGGCTGGAGACGACCAGAAAAAAGTGCAGGCAAAAGTAATGTGGCTCGGTCACGCTGAGTGGTCATCATCCTTGTCAGCGAGATGACGGGAGGTACAGATTGCCCCTGGACAGGTAGTTAGGAGTGTGTGCTACCCTGGACGAAGAAGAGCCGAATACTCGGGACCAGGATCAGTGTTGTACATTACTAAGGTAGGCAGTGCTGATGTTGTATTCATATTCATATTAATATTTGACTTACCCTGCAAAATGCTGTCTTTTGCTCTGTAGGTGCTTATTTTTGCCCATTTGCACTGATACTTTATCTGTCTGACAGGGTATCGTAAGTTCCATCTTTATTTGCACGTAAAGGTTGTCTATGCAGGTGATAAAAGCACGTTATTTCGACGGTGTCCGTGGTGTCAACAGGAGGAAGTTGAGACAGATCGGCTGTTGTTGTAGTATTACATAACAGCAAGGGAAGGGAGGGCTCAGAGCTCCGTGTGTGTGTGTCTAACCTTCCTCCTGGCAGGATAATTCATGTCACAGACCTACCAAGAATTATGAAATATTTGCTCAGATTTTTTGTGCTCATAATACTGTATTGTTACAAAGGTCCTGAGATCCCGACAGTGTATTATATTCGGAGACAGCTTCTTTGCGACTTCAAAAATGTAGAAAATTTCTGGACTGAAAAAAACAAACAAAAAAAAACCACTAAAGCAAAACGAAAGGCTAAAATCACTGTAACGCACGGGATCTTGTGGCTTATTGCTTTTATACAACGAATGGAATAGCATTATGACAAAGCACTAGGCTATTAAATAGCCTACTAAAATAATAAAAAATGGTGACATTTTTATGAAAGTAGTGATAGTTAAATTAATAATGATAATCAGAATGAACAATTATCTAGCCAACTAATAAGTTTGAAAAATATAACCAAGACCATGATGGCAAAAAAAAAAAAAAAAAAAAAAAAAATTTTTATATTAGGGCTATAAAAATGGAGGGGAATGGATTTTTCCCA
>NW_015542387.1:194278-203777 GCF_001515605.1 Sinocyclocheilus anshuiensis | reverse complement strand
AAGAGAAAAAAAAAAAAAAAAAAAATAAATAAATATTTATATTAGGGCTATAAAAATGGAGTGGAATGGATTTTTCCCATTTTTCTACCTTTGACGAGATCACATGGCAAATGTTCCAGAACTCATGAGTGTTAATGAGCAATGATGGCAGCATTTATCAGTATTTTACACCGGCAAGCAGAATAAATCCAGTCAGAATTTAGTTGATTGTATCCGATCTGTAATCTGCGATCTGAAGTGTTTTTGACCTTTTGTAAAATGCCTTTTATGTGCAATAACATGTTAGTAAAAAGCCATTTAACTAACATGTACTCTGCATGTCTGAAATGTTGGTAAATGAGAATATACTTTTTTTTCAGTTGTAGAGTACTTCGCTCAAGTGTTTGCCTGATTGCTTTTTTAACTTGAAAATATGGTTCATACGTGTAACACATGGCACAGACTGGAGATTGCAATAAACAATTGTGTATTAGCAGTGAGTTCAGAGTGTACATATATACATAATGTATGTGTGTGTAGTCACTTTAATAGTCACTTAATGTTCAGGCGTGTTTTGTGTTCTTTGTGGTGTACAGTAATTTAGAGAAAGGCTATATTTTGTACAGAAGCTCTGAATACATTGTAATTGTCATGACAGAAAAGGCTTGACTCGTTCCGTAAAACTGACTAGTGACACAATAAGTGCCTTATGTTTTGAATTTACATACATTTCCTGTAGATTAAGTGTTCTTATAACCTTTAAGCAGCTCATTTATTATTATTATTAATATTTTTGGATTTGTAAATAATATTTTTATTACCTCATTTAAAAAACATCTGTCCCCTAGACAAACGTTGAAAGAGAATTTTCCGCAGTTCACCCTTTGTTGGCATAAATGTGGCATTTTGGAATTAAACTCTTATCAGTGCTACTGATCAAACATGTTTATGTAAGGACCTTGAGAACAAACTCCATGCCCAATGTTAGAAATGGGTAAATATATTCTGCCTGAGGCCACTGTCTGCCCAGCTTTGTCTCTCTGCTTTCAGGGCCCGGGATGCCCAAGGAACCGAGAGGAGATGCCCAAGGGTGTGTAGGAGAGAGGGAACGCACCTCCCGTCCAGCCAGTAAAAATGCTAAAGACAAAAGCAACAGCGCTGCCCTTTTGGCCTCTAGAGCAAGAGCACACACCGAACAGAAAAAAAATGGACGTGATTCGCGCTTCTCGGAGAAAGACTCTGGTTACTCGGGTGAGTATCGATTGACACTCCTACTGT
Source organism: Sinocyclocheilus anshuiensis (assembly GCF_001515605.1). Lineage (NCBI taxonomy): Eukaryota > Metazoa > Chordata > Actinopteri > Cypriniformes > Cyprinidae > Sinocyclocheilus > Sinocyclocheilus anshuiensis. Next base: position 202,520 of record NW_015542387.1, on the reverse strand, counting down.
TATATTCACCAACTTAGAAACTCAGTTCACACTATTTTTACTATTATGACAAACAATACAGTTTTCTCAAAAGTGTATTAAGAACAACAATTGTCCCAGCATACAATATATACAAAACCACAAAGCAATCCCTGCACAGGTTTCTGTGAATGTCTGAATTTCTGATTTTCAGTCCCATTCAATTCAGTATATACTGTTTACAGTACTTTGTCATTGAATATATCTCACCTGGTAGTCGAATGTTGAGCAAAAGTTCTGGCAATTGGAACAACTCCAATACAATACATCCACAGAGCAGCAAGTATAATTCCACACCAATGGTGAGAGTAATCCAATAGGGCCTGGGTATACTTCTTTTTCCGCGCTCTGCTCAGTTTTGCACACAGCCAGGTCTGCACAGCTTTCAAAGTATACTCAAGCCTGGATGAGCGTGGATGGACGAGTTCAGCACATATGCAATATCACCTAGTGGACTTGTTCTGTCTCAACATTCACCTCGCGCCTGCGCTGTTGTACGCAGACACATAAAGGCCAAAGTATACTTTGGCTGTCTGTCTTGTGGGACGGTCCACGCACTGTCCTTGTGACGTCATTTTCGTCATCAGGGGTGTCCGAGGATGTCTGTGCATGCCGTCCACATGCAGCCCAATTTTGTTAGGATGGTGTGCTTAGGCAGTCAGGTTACGGCTTCAATGCAGGGGTTAATAATTTGGCAGGGAGTCGAATTTTTACCACAACACTGACACTAGTTCATTGAAGTCTGCAAAGTTAAATGAAGACTTGCTTGCTGTCAGGATGAACCTTTATGCAAAATGGATATACTTGCGTGAATTTGTAACATTTACAGGCGACAACCGTAAGATGTAGCTAAGTTGTACCCTGAGCAAAATGTGTCTTAAACACAATAAACAACACATGCATCTGACAGTAGGGCAAGCCATGTAGATTTATGATTTCGTTTCAAGCGCTTAATATAAAACAGGCAACTTGGATCATGCATTTTTCTGGCAGCTTCGCTATTCCTTTGTTATTTTTCAGATGTGTTTGCAACATCAAAATATACTGATATAAACATTATTGTTCCATCGTAGGGGGGAAACTGAGTTTAAAATTACGTTCCACACACAGAGAAGTTCTGCACACGTAGTGGTTAAAACAGCACTGGGTTCATTCGGTACATGTGTACCAAACTGAAAGACCCTTACAGAAATATTTTAGTAGGAACATGTGTACCATTACACCCCTAACACACACACTGCAAGTTTTGTGATCATTTCTACACCCTCGTATTGTTTCTTTATGACTCACTTTCTTCTGTAAAACATAAAAGGATATTTTTCATGCTCCTTTTTTATACAAAGAAAGTCATATTAAAGGGGTCATATGATGTTGCTAAAAAGAACATTATTTTGTGTATTTGGTGTAATGAAATGTGTTTAAGCGGTTTAAGGTTAAAAAAACACATTTTCAACATACTGTACATTATTGTTTCTCCTCTATGCCCCACCTTTCTGAAACGCGTCAGTTTTTTAATGACGAACGCGTCAAAGCTCATCGGTCTGAAAAGCAAGGTGTGCTGTGATTGGCCAGCTATCCAGTGCGTTATGATTGGCCGAATAACTCAAACGTGTGACAGAAATGTTACGCCCCTCACCATACTGTGATGATGCCCTGTCCGGCCGGAGCGATGATTCAAAAACATGAAAACCCATTATAAACGAGGCATTCGTTGCATCCAGTGGGGACAAAAAAACGTACTTACAGTCTTTGAGTCAGAACAGCCGGCATTGTAGTCTACTCTCCCAGGATCAGGAAATGGTCCTCCATAAAATGTGCTGCACACATCTGGATATTTGGGTTAAACTGTTCTGGAACAGTGTTGTAAATAGAACTTAACCACTGATTTCTAGTCGTGTCCATTTTTGGAAGGCCAAACAAAGTAGTTTCGCTTTCACAATGAAACAGCGTCACGGCCTAGAGTGGGCGCGGCCGGCGGATTCGACGAAGGAGCGTCCGGAGGGCTTGCGGCAACCACATGTAACGACCCCGGGCTGGACTCTGCTTCGTCCACAGTGAATGCCGATCCGGTGATCCACAGCGCAAAGTTGTTGTATTTCCTCAGCAACCAGCACGGATCAGCTCCAGGCATGACGAAGCAGATATCGTCCTCTTTTGGAAGGCCAAACAAAGTAGTTTCACTTTCACAACGAAACACACAACGCCTTCATGACATGGCGGCGGCAACAACAATACTACAGCGAGAATAAAAGTTACGCCTTCTTTCTTTGCGTGAACATTTGGGCAGCGTTATGCAAATCTTCCCACATCGTGACGTAGATATGTGGGGGCGTGTTAGAACGAGCCGTTTTAGGTAGGTGTGGCTGACTCTTAACTTTTATAAAGAATATCTCTTTGGATTTGAGACTTTAGTATTTGCAACTTTACAGATCTTCTTTATGCACCAAGAGCTTGTAACACTCCAAAGAGAAAGGAAAAATTGAAATCGCATCATATGACCTCTTTAAGTGTTTGCAACATCAGTGCTTGAAACTAGGAAAGTCATATTTGCTCCTAATATAGCTTTGCACCCAATCAGAAACAAAAGCTTCAATGAGGTCAAGCACTGATGTTGCGTGAAGGGCCCTAGTTCAAAGTCATCGTTCCAGTTAATCTCAGAGGTGTTCATTAGGTCACAGCATATTCAGAGAACACTTTTCTTGATTGCATTTTATGACAGTGCCAGGTTGATCTGAGTCTTTTGATATGCCTTATTCAACTGTTTGTTATGCACATGCAGCTGAAAGTGTCAAACGTCTTCATTAGAAGTATACTTCTGACCATAAAGTGTAGTTTTATGAGGCTTAAGTAACATCCGTGCCAAAACTTCAAGGTTCTGGCATTGAATGGTCCTTCATTTGACTTGTCATTACCGAGACTGCCATCCCTCTCGGTTTTGTATTTCTCTTTCTATGTTTCCCATCCTTCCTCTTGCCTTTTCCTTCCCTTTTTTCTGTTACATCCAATGTCCTTTCTCCTCCTACTGCTCTTTTTCTTTCTCAGACACTGGCTCAGACTCCTTGCAGACTGATGCAGATGACCAGCAGAGTAGTGTGAATGAGCCTCAGGTCCGCAGGGGTTTGGGTAGGGCAGATCAAGGCCCCCTACATGGAAGCCACATACTGGTGTCCGAGACGCCTGAACTCACCCCCATATTCATCATTAAGAATGTGGTGTTGAAGCAGGTGAGGCAATCCAGGTGGAAAGAGTAAGAGGCTCTGCTCCAAAACACTTACAAGACACTTACAAGGTTCCTTTTTTATTGTATTAAGAAAGTAGACAAGGCAGCTTATTATATTTTAAACCAAAGCCAAAGATAAAGTTAATTAGGCAGATGGCAGAGAAAATATGAGAAAGAGGTACAAAGAAAACAGAACGATGTGTGGCATTGATGTGAACGATGTGTGGTTAGAGGTGTCTGAAGGTCCTAAGTGCTTGTGATGAACACAAGAGTGGAAGCGAGTCACATAGACAACAACACATCCTATAAAATAAGATATTACTGTTAAATATGCTACAAAAGGAACATAATTTACTTGTGGTTTCTTGATGTAAAACTGCTCTATACAAGAAGTAATTCTGTCTCTTCCCCCTCTTTTTCTTTCTCCCAAGCCTGGGCAGTCTGGTCAGGACCACATCCTTCCTTCAGCTCTGTCATGGGATGGAGGTGCTACAAGCAGTCAGGCTCCCACCCATGTTCTCTTACTACATCAGCCTGGCATCAATCAAAGCGCCCCATTGCACATCCTCAAACCCCAGCCACAGAGATCCGAAAGCAAGGGTGTAAAGAAGAGCAAAAACACTTACCTCCCCATCCTAAACTCCTACCCTCGAATAGCACCTCACCCGAGTAAGAAAACCCCAGAGAAACCTGTGGCCAGTAGAGGAAGTAACACAGAGGAGCACAGCCTGAGTAAGAGAGTATGCACAGAGGAGAAGAGAGATGAGGTGTCCACAACCACGCGGGCGGCCAAGCAGCATCTGCACAAACAGCCAGAGAACAACTTGCTGTTACACTCTCAATCCCTCTCACAGTTGCTGTCTGCTGGCCATGAGACGCTTTCTGGCTCTCACCAGCACCAGAGCCCATGCCGCCCATCTAGTCCCTCTTCCTCCCTCAACGTGAGCTCTCCGTCAATCTCAAGCACACAGACTCTTTCCCCACCCTCTTCCAACGACCTCATCCAGCCCAGAAAAGGGCCCCATAAGCATTGCCCAGAACCGAATAGTGACTCTGGCAAAGAGTCGAACAACCTCAAAGGGACAGCACGGCACCGTCGCTTCCTCAACACAGTGGAGATTCTGAGCCAGTTGGGACTACTGGACATCACCTTAAGGACGCAGGATCTGCTGCGGCAAAATTCCGCAACCGAACGAGACATAGCCCAGCTACGTCAACATGCCCATCTGCTTTTCCAGGCTGCCCAAGCAGGTGCTGATGCTCCAGCTGCCTGGGAGAAGCTCCAACAGGTCATGGCTGAGTCTGGGCACTATCCCAGCCTCAAGTGCCTACCTACAGACAGCAGCAATGGAGGGTCTCAATCAAAGGTGGAAGTCAAGGCAGCCACCAGCACCAAACCTGATACTCCTGTGGTATATGGATATGGACTTAATGGGACTGAAGATGTGGCACCCCCATCTCCTCTTCTAGCTCCAATGCCAGATGCAGAATACCAGTCAACAGGTCACTATGATTCTATCAGTGATAGCACCACCACTTCTGAGCAAATCAGAGCCCATAGGGGAACCATGAGTCCACCAGATGATCCCATAATGCCTCCAGACAGCTCTACACATGGAAACCTGCTTTAGACTGCACCCAGAAACCTGCTGAGCACTGGGCGTTTACAGCAGAGAAACAGCAAGGGAGACTTCAAGATACTTTCCCGAACATCTCAAACATGATTTCAGAGATGTTATCATTGCCCCAATATTCAGTCGTCTCCATGGTAACTCAGGGCTATGCTCAAGGACAGCGTCTTGACTGCGCTACATGCCATCTTCCTGTCTGTCTCATTTCTATACTCATCTGCATCAGCAATCACCCAACGTGTCTGATGAGAGCTACACAGAATTTAATGCACATGCTACAGACGGCCACTCGTTAGTTTTGTCACTTACAATGCTATCTGCAACAGGTATCCTGCCCCATGGAATCAAGAAGCAACTTCAGGTTTTCAATGGCCGTTTGCAAATGTTTTTGATTGCAACACTTCATGAATAGTCGATCACAGAGTAATCAAAAATGACAGCCTATTTCCTACTTTATGTTGATTTATATCAGAGACTAGTTGAATAATTTCCATTTGCTGTCACAGGTTGTAGCATGTAGCGTTTCTGAAGAACATGACTGGGAATGTTATTTTGCAAAAATGTGGTAAAAATTAGTGATGAGATCCCCTCTGTGAGGCCTTGTCACTTAAAGAAAATAAAGATGGTGCATGAAGGTCCCGAAAAGTCCACACATGCAAAGACACTAAGAACTGTGTGAGAATTATTCTCACAGTGATCTTGGTAAAGTCCATGGAGCTTTTGTTCTTCTATGCAGTGCGCACTTCATTAATCTCATTGCATTGATCTGCTTGCTATACGTCTTCATCTTTGACCATGGACCAAGACACCCATTACTCAAGCCTTTGAGATGAAAGGTCAAATTTGAGTGTTTATGTGAGCTGTATTTCCCATTCATTTGATAACAGATCATGACGTCTATGAATTTGTGAATTTTCTTGTGTTAATAGTGTTTTGTGCCAGCCTTAATGTATTCTTCAACATCTTTACTTTTCTTTCCCAATTCTCTACTACTGCACCAAGCTTTTTGGCACATTTTTGATACTCTTGACATGGCACTAATGTATTATTTGTTGTTGCTGTGATATATTTCCTTTTATTTACTTACCGAGTATTTCTGTGTAACAGAAGTTGTGTATGAACGCAGTCACTGATTTGTGTCTAAAAAAGCCGTCAGGCCCACACAGAGATTTTGCAGAATTCTGCTGTCATTCACAAAATTGTGCACGTCATGATTGCATATTCGTTTATAAAATATTTTGGCTAAACTGATAAGGGTTTCGGAGTTTAGTACTTTATAGTTTAACACGTTTTATGTTTCAGTACAGGAGATTTTCAGATATTTTTCCCTAAAATAAATACAGAAAATGAGGAATGGTCTGCAGATTCCACTTGGGCCAGATTGTTTTATAACCTTAGAGTTCTTCTTTGTCACTGATTATTTCCCCTTCTTCATTAGCTCTTTAATTTTCTTGTTATAGATATTAATGGTGTGTTTGTACACAGCAATGATCTTAAGTCCAAATAAATGGCAAGTCCTGGACCTGCCAGAGACAGTGTGAGATTGGATGTTGAGCAGTCAGTAGTCATTACTTTAATACAGTCTCTGTTTGCCACATTTCACTATGTTTTCAATCCTCTTATAATACCACTAGTGTGGTTGAATGTTGCATTACCTGATTCTGCCACCTCTGCAATAGGGATGCCCTGCTCTTGGGCCATGAAGCCCAAGACGGAGAACACAGCAAAACCAGCCACAAAACTGGTGCAACTGTTCAGAAGGCAAAGCCACAAGCTGTCCCTGATAAACATTGATTATAAAAACACATCCACATAATTCATTGTCTAGCATTTGCTGGCTGAGCATCACATGAAGCAGTATACATATATTTCAAGAACATTTAGCTAATAGAAAATAACAAATATAGTTAATTCTTTAATTGTTGATTCATCCATTTGTTCATTCTTTGTTATTTTATTGAAAGCTCAAATACTAACCTGTAGCAGTTGTTGTTGTATTTATTGTAGCAGGCTAAAACAGTGAGAGTTCCAACAGACACAGTGTAGGAAAATAAGATCTGAGCTCCGGCCTCTACAGCAATTTCAATATATAATACTTTATAACAGAAAAAAAGGGAAACTTTTTGTGTTGCTAGTTACAGAAAAAAAAAACTTTTTTTTTTTTAAATGTTGAAATGAAGTAATATATTAAAAGTGTTAAATATGATGATATTTCAATGATTGAAAATGTGATCTACTCATTGGTATACTCTATATGTAGGCTATAAGCATAGGCGGAGGGTGAACCAACTCCAGGGTACAAGGCTAAAGCAGCCAAATGTATTAAACATCCTAAACCTGTCTTTTTAGGCAAGAACCAAACATGGGTGTCGGCTAAAAAAAGTTTAATTGGACTGAATTTGTATTTAACATGATTACAATTTAATAAAAACGTTAGAAATGGATAATTATATAACTTTCCTTTCCACGGTTATTCAAACAGCGAATAAATGATATATAGAAAGTGACATTATCACTAACATTGATCTATCGTGTTTAAGCACTAACAGAAAAACAAAACTATGTTATAATCACTGAAGCTGTATACACTGTTAAATGAATCTCTTAGTTACATTGTATGTATATCTGCGCTTTGTTGTTTATGATGAGAGAATTCGCAAGAGTTCGGAATTCAAACAGCCCCTAAAACGCTTGCATTGATTAAAGTAGGCTAATTGTTAATTAACTTTTAAACCTAAAATAAATCCACATTTATTACGATCGATTTTGACCTACCCAAGGCAAAATTGAAATGTATCAAATTTAAAGGGGACAATTAGATTTTGGTATTGTATAATTGTCATTTAATTTTCTAAAGATGTATTCCACTTATCATAAAGTGTTAACATTTGAATGACAAAATCAACAGTTCTCCATATACAGTAGGCTACACATACATAGGCTGAATAAAGATTGCTTGCATTGAATTTTCAGCATCATTACTCCAGTCTTCAGTGTCACATGATCCTTCAGAAATCATTCTAATATTCTGATTTGCTGCTCAAGAAACATTACTGATTATTATTATTATCAATATTTAAAGCAGTTGAGTGCAATTTTTTCAGGATTCTTTGACGAATAGAAAGATCCAAAGATCAGCATTTATCTGAAATAAAAAGCTTTTGTAAGATTATACACTATACCATTCAAACGCTTGGAATCAGTATATATATATATATATATATATATATATATTAGGGGGGGATTATAGAAATTAATACTTTTATTTAGCAAGGATGCTTTAAATTGATCAAAAGTGATGATAAAGACATTTATTATGTTACAAAAGATTTCTATTTCAGATAAATGCTGTTCTTCTGAACGTTCTATTCAT
>NW_015542387.1:165393-193866 GCF_001515605.1 Sinocyclocheilus anshuiensis | reverse complement strand
TATTCTGCACCTTTGGGTTTCTGAATATCTGTGTACAAATAAATAAAAGTGGTTCATAAAACTACTAATTTGATAATTTTACCAATATAATATAATTATATATGCTTATGTATGGGTTTAGAATCGTTAACAGACATACTAAGTAGAACTAGTGTATATATATACTACCAGTCAAAAGTTTTTGAAGTTACAAAAGCTTTTTATTTCAGATAAATGCTGATCTTTCTATTAATCAAAGAATCCTGAAAAACATTTACTCAACTGTTTTAAATATTAATAATATTAATAATAAATGTTTTTTGAGAAGCAAATCAGAATATTAGAATGATTTCTGACGGATCATGTGACTGGAGTAAGTCACCTTTGAAATCACAGGAATAAATTAAATTTTAATAGAAATATAGAAAATTGTTTAAAATAGAAAACAGTTATTTTAAATAGCAAAAATATTTTTAAATTGTACTGTTTTTGTTCAGAAATCATTCTAATATTCTGATTTGCTGCTCAAGAAACATTACTGATTATTATTATTATCAATATTTAAAGCAGTTGAGTGCAATTTTTTCAGGATTCTTTGACGAATAGAAAGATCCAAAGATCAGCATTTATCTGAAATAAAAAGCTTTTGTAAGATTATACACTATACCATTCAAACGCAGATTATAATGTTACAAAATATTTATATTTCAGATAAATGCTGTTCTTCTGAACTTTCTATTCATCAAAGGAACCTGAAAAAATTATACTCAGCTGTTTACAACAACAACAACAACAACAACATAATAATAATAATAATAATAAATGTTTTTTGAGCAGCAAATCAAAATATTAGAATGATTTCTGAAGGATCATGTGACTGGAGTAAGTCACCTTTGAAATCACAGGAATAAATTAAATTTTAATAGAAATATAGAAAATTGTTTAAAATAGAAAACAGTTATTTTAAATAGCAAAAATATTTTTAAATTGTACTGTTTTTGCTGTACTTTGGATCAAATAAATGCAGGCTTGGTGAGCAGAAGAGATTTCTTTAAAAACATAAAAAATCTTACTGTTCAAAAACTTTTGACTGGTAGTGTTTAAACAAGAGATATGTTCCAAATATTATAAAGTCTGAGCAGCTGAATAAACAGTTGAATGATCAGATAAACGGTTCTTGACATGCGGTACACACACACACATACATACATAGAGTACACAGAGAGATTCCTTGCTCTAATAGATCATCTGATTCTCCCCCCAGGTAGTCTTTGATGGCATTCTGTTGATTTTTACTGTCCATCTGGAGAAAGGCAGGCCCTGTCACCTCCCCACAGAATAACCCACGGTGACTCTGTACCACACTGGACCAATGTCCCTTACAAACTTCCACTTTATCTCCTCTTGGCGCTCCTGTTAAAAATAGAGAATACATACGTGTTGAGGGGTATATGCGTCCACTAAAAAGTATTTACCTCATCATTCTACATACAAACATATTTATGATTTTAAGCCACAAAAATCAATCAATATCTAGAGGGGGGCAGGTAAGTACATATGTGTAAGAGGGATGAAGGGTGTGTGTGTGTGTCTGAGTGGGTGAGATGAGTGTTATGTGTATGTGTCTCCTTTCAAATCCCTCTTAAGCGGGATTTGAAAGGAGAGAGAGAGAGAGAAAGAAAAAAAACAAAAAACAAAAACAAAACAACACTTATACTTGCACTTATTAGGGCTGAACTTGAATCTGAACATATTACTACCTTGGATATTTTAACTTCACTAATCCACCTTATTGCCATAATTATTGCAAACATTTCTCCAGTAAACACTGATAAACAATCTGATATTCTACTGCTCTTATTTACTTTTAACTTTGGTATTACAAATGCAGAGCCCACATGACCCGTTTTTGGATCATTTGAGGCATCTGTGAAAATGTGCATATATTCTCCATACCTTGACCCCATATATTCCCTTACATCATATACCTCTGTTTCGTAAGCCCCTACCTTTTGCCTTATTTCTAATAAAGTAAGATCAGTCTTGTTTATATAATTTCAACTTAATATCAACAGTCCTCTTCATATTTGTAAAAAGTACTATTTTTGTCTTTTCCACTGAAAACTTTTCTACTTCATTTAATGCACATTGCATCTTCTTTATAGTATACACTATATTCCTTCCTTTAAACCAAAGAGCCCCATCATCAGCAAACAAAGACTTCCCCAGACTTGAATTTATCCTTGAAAAAACATTAATCATGATGATAAATAACAGTGGACTAATTACACTGCCCTGGGGTGTTCCATTCTCGATTACTCCACTGGAGGATACAGCGCCACCAACCTTCACCCTTATACTTCTTCCAACTAAAAATTCTTTAATCCAATTGTACATTCTTCCTTTTATACTCAACTTTTCTAATTTTATTAATAATCCCTCTTTCCACAACATATCATACGCCTTTTCTATATCGAAAAAAACAGCGATGACACTCTCCTTGTTTACAAATGCCTTTCTTATATCATCTTCTAAAGATACTATTGAATCCAAAGTCCCTCTTCCCCACCTAAACCCACTTTGATAAGGAGAAAACCAGTTCATTTTTTCCAAATAATATGTCAATCTGTCTGTAATCATTCTCTCCACAACCTTACATAAATTAGAAGTTAAAGCTATTGGACGATAACTCATAGGATTACTTGGATCTTTCCCAGGCTTTTTAATAGGTATATTTAATGCTTCCTTCCAACTTTGAGGAAGTATACCTTCCATCCATATTCTATTGTAAAATGCTAAAATCACCTTCATAGAATTTTCACTAAAATGCTTCATTATACTATAACTTACTCCATCCATTCCTGGAGCAGATTGTTTCATTCTTCTTACTGCATTTCTTAATTCACTCATAGAGAATGGTACCTCTAGCAAATCATTACCAGTCACCTTTTTCCCCATTAAATCTGGATACTCTTTTAACATATCTTTCCTTATTTCCTTACTCTGATCAGTTAAATTTTCTGAACTATTTACTTTTGTAAACGTCTTTAAAAACATTTCCACTTTCTTTCCATCCTCCACAGCAATTTATCCTCCAATACTTAAAACTGGATATTCCTTATTTTTTAAAATTCCTTTCATTTTCTTAATCATGCCCCACACCTCCTCTACTGGTGTATTCTTACCTATTTCATTACAGTATGACTTCCAATACTCTATTTTGGCTTTTCTTACTGTCCTTCTTACATCTGCTTGTGCTTTTTTATAGTCTATTAAATCTTGAAAATTATGTGTTTTCCTAACTCTCCTAAATGCTTTCCTTTTCTTTCTTATAGCATTTTTACATTCTTCATTCCACCATGGGACTATCTTATTCTTTCTTCCCCCTCTCCCCTTTGGTATATACTTATTTGCTGCAATTAGTATCGCTTGTACTATTTCTTCACTTATCATCTCTACCGACCTATCTGATTCTACTATAATATTATTTAATCCCTCTTCACTTAATCTCGTAAATTCTTCCCAACTCGCTTTGTCGTACTTCCAATTACCAATACTTCCTTTACTTACACCATTTCTTCTTGCGTTTACTCTTATTGATATCATAATAGGGTAATGATCACTCCCAATAGTGTCTTGTCTCATTATTTCCCATTCAGCACTCCCTGCAATTGCGTCAGACACCATTGTTAAATCAAGCACGGACTCTTTACCTGTTGCCAGCGGTTCTTCTTCGAGCTTCTTCTTCTTCTTATATCTTTCCGGCAGCGTAGACGCTACTGGGCGTATTACTGCCCTCCACAGGTCAAAGTTTGAACTAAATTCTTATATACAGTCCTGTATTATGCAAGAACTGAAGAACTGCCCCAGAGATCAGTTTATGCTCATCACTGTGTCCAAACAAAGAAGTAACAGAAAACACGTTAACTCCAAGTTCTGCCAATTTATCAAAAAGTGATTTTCTTTCTTCATTATACTTCCTACATTCCAAGAAAACATGCCCTACTGTTTCCATATTCCCACATTCACATAATCCAGAAATATGCTTTCCTACAATATACAAAAAGTAATTTAACCCACAGTGCCCCAACCTCAATCTACACCGTTTAACAGAGTCCCTACGAGATGGACAAGTACAAAAACATATTTTCTTAACTTTAGGTTGAATAGAAAAATAATGTCTACCCTTGATTTCCTTTTCCCATCCTCTCTGCCATTCTTTTATTAAGCCCTCTTTAACTCTTTCCCTCAGTTCCACCCTCCTCAAGTTCTTCGAGCTTATTGGTGGTTCGCATTCTTAAAAAAGCATTACCGCCTTCTACTGTGGTAATGGATCAGTGACACTCTTGTACTCCCCAGACCATTCAGGACTCGTGCTTTCAATGTTGCTGCGTGTTCAGCTCTCCTCCATCTACAGCCCAAGTCCATCACAGTCCAGAGATGAGAAATATTTTTTAGCGGTTGGCAAACAATACAAATTATCTTCTTCTTCTGTTTTTTGGCATGTTACATCCTGTGTGCATATCGTCACCTACTTTTCAGGGTTACGAGTCCAACTCTCTAACCATTAGGCCACGACTTCCCCCACTTTTACTCCACTTTTACTTTTGCTGTTATCCAGTCATGGTTTATTTATTATCAATTTATTCCTTGTTTTTGCTTTTCCTGTTTTTACACACGTATATACACAAATATTCCTACTTAAAGGGGTCATATGATGCTTTTTTAAAGATCATTATTTTGTGTATTTGGTGTAACAGAATATGTTGACAATTTCACCTTTACCTAAAGGAACATTAAAATCTATGAATTCTTCTTATCGCTGCTTCTTTCTGTTTCAGAATGAATGAGACTGTGACGTATTGACATGGGCGTGGTTCGTGACGTCACACTTGGATGTGGGCCGGGTTAGATGTCCACCGCAGGCTGCAGCGAGACGCTCCTCTCTGATTGGCCATTGCATTCCTAAGCTCAACAGATATGTGTGTGATTAGTTAAAATGCGCAACACTGTAAAAACGCCTAAAATGAAATACAGTGCAACATGAGCAGATCTTAATTTAATGCCGCAATCGACACTGTCTATTCATATTCACTTTGTTAGCAACTTTGTTAGGGGCATTTTTGTCCAATTTAGTGGAATTTTTGCCCCAAGTCCCCGTGGCCAGGGGAAGGCTAAAAGCCTTGGCTATAAGGTCATGTTGTGGTAGAGGGCAGACTGTGGGGTTACCTGTGGGTCAGAAAGGCGAGCCGGTTCAGGGTACAGGTAAAACACAACCCCCTGCACAGCTCCAGGAAGAGTCAACCCACGAATCAGCAACACCAGCAGCATCACGTAAGGAAATGTAGCTGTGAAATACACCACCTACATGCACAATACAAGATAGATTACAAGAAATATCCACATTAATGTGAACATACCTGTTCCCTTCTGCACACCTACATTTTTTACAAGTGACATTTTTGCACACCTTGCCTGTAGATTTGACTCCTTTCCAGATGCAGAAATAACATATGATCCACATTACAACGAGACACAGAAGAATCTCCCAGTTGAGCTTACCAATCTCCTCAATACTTCCAGAGAGAGACAGCACTTTGCGCCTGGAATAAGAGAGTCAGAAACAATATGCTTTTGTTTTGGTAACACTTTATTTTGATAGCCCACTTTAGACGTTCTATTAACAATAAGTAACTTTGCAATTACGTGTCAACTACCAGTCATTAGAATATTAATAGACTCTCTGTTTAATATCTGCTAACACTTTATTTTGATGTTCACAATGTTCTTGCAAAACTCTGTATCATTGCACTTATTTACTCCCAGAACTCAGTAGCTGCAGGTGTTGAATTAATCAGCATTGTCCGGTTGAGGGTCAAATTCTTTGCAGCAAGATTTACACAGTCATCTAAAAAAAAAAAAAAAAAAAAAAAAAAAATAGGATATTAAGATTTGATATTCAGCAGAGAGCAGCAGACGGGTGTATTGTTTATTTATTTATTTAGATTATCACCTGTGTTCCAGGTGTTGTCACAACTGGCCCATGGCAGTTGGGAGCTGAAAGAGGAGATGAGGTAGAAAAGCGCCCAGGCCAGAATAATGATGTAACACATGCAACTGTACAGAAGAATCAGTTGTCCCGCATAGCCAATACCTGACAAAAGCAAAGAGATACAATGACTAGAAGAGAATCAAAACCAGAATTAAAGGATGATTTACCCTGTCTTTCTGTCTTTCTACTGATTATTCATTAAACCAGATGGTTTCTTCCACAGGTTTTTTTATACTGAAAAATATATTCATAACTTTCATTTAACAAAGAAAAGAGGGAAAAAGAAATAGCTGATATAATGAAATAAATGCCAGTGCGACATGCGTATAAAACTGCATGACAAAAGTGTTTGCATGGAAAAAGATTAATATTTAAACAATTTTTAAAAATCTTTTATAAAGAGATTGTTTTTAAGACTCTCACCCTCAGCCAGTGGACAAAGGTGACGCCAACATGTAATGCCCCCTTCCTGTGTGTACTGTCCCATAGCCGTCTCTAGCAGGAACAGAGGCACCCCACAGGTAACCACAAACACCAGGTAGGGTATCAGGAACACACCAGTGCAAAAAAATATATTATTTAAATATCACTGACTGAATGCTAAGGGAGAGAGTGTTTTATGTATTTAGGTTGCATCTGGTTTTATACCTCCTCCATACTTGTAGCAGAGGTATGGAAACCTCCAAATGTTAGTCCAACCACATTTCCTGCCACAGCCAGAAGAAACTCTGCTTTACTGACCCAGTACCCTCTCTCCTCTGTTTGTCCTTTTATTCTGTCCATTCCATACAGTTTTCACACGTTTCCATTGCTGTCCAGGCTGCACAAATTCTGGAGTGGTGGTTGATGTACTGCATTCTGGGTAGCATTAGTTTAAACAAATGTGTCAAGCTATTCATTGACTGATCCTCCCCAGCTGAACTGACAACCATGTTTACATTATTTAAGAAACAGAAAAGACAGAAGTCTGATAATATTATAATTTTATGCAATAGGTAGGCAAAATTATTCAATTAAAGTGACTAAGTGAAATAATGCAAAGTGACTTTTTAAAAACAAGGTTTGATGTAAAACCTAAAGCCTCCAGTTTAGGAAGACAGTCAATGCAAAACTTGTGTTTCCAATTAAACCTAGGTATATTAACATTCAACTCTTGTGAAATGTTTTGTTGTGATCATGTACAACATGTACATTTCTTTTTAAAAGTGCTGGATGGTTCAGTTCATGGCTTAGCACTCTTTATTGAATTTGGGAAAAATAACAAGACCACAGAAATATTCAGCATCCACTGTTCCACTTTATTGTCCTAACATCCATATATATAACCATGTTTTGAATTAAATATTAAATAAGCCAGGAAAAATAAATAAATACATAAATAAAATAAACAAATGCACACTTACATACATACCATTGGTGGCAAAGCCAGACATCTCCGAGTGAAGATTTTCCTTAGTTTCTGTGGTGAAGTATGGTGGATCTTGGTCTTTGTCTCCTTTCAATGTCTCTATTCTACTTGCAATTCAAAGTAGTTAAACCACAGTCAAGCTATTTTGAGTATAGTATTCTACAAGCCTGTTCCCAGGGACACACAAACAGTACTTATTTTGCATATCTCCCTGATCTGACCCATTCATTTCAGTTCTTGGAGTCTCTATGAATGAGCTGATGAATTGAATCAGGTGAGAGCTGGAATGCCATATAGGGACTCAAATCAGTCATCAAATCATCGTCAAATAATTTTGTAATCTGTTTATTTACAGGACCGTTTGGATGAAACAATTCACTAGAATACGTCAAAATTTCAAAAGCTACATACAGTATGAGAGAGAACCGTTTAGGAAAAAATTTGCTGGAATGAATTAGGCTTTCCAAAGCTACACCTTGAGAGAGGAAACTCTACATTGTTTTCTGAGCTACCCTTAAAGCTACTTATATAAGTGTTTGGAGTGTCGTTGTCATAGTGGTGTGCATGTTGGATGTTATGGACACTCTTAAACCTTGGTTTCAGTCACCCTGGCTCTTTGGTCTTACCCCTGCATACAACAAAAATTGTCACTGGTGTATATCTGTGTTTTTATATGCAACACGAGTTCTTATTTCATTTTGAGTCATGAGGAAAGATGCAATGAGGTAATAATTTGTGGTTCAGTGATTAATTCACTTACTGCTTAAACTGATTTAATGTTTGATTCAATAAAAGTAAGCAACTCCTACCAGTGAATCATTTTGACTCTTGTCATTTGGACTTGTTGCACCGTAGTCATTCATGAATCATTCACTCACTCAGTCTATAGGCCTACACTGGTCGATTGAGGAACCCTGATATAATCCCTGAACTCTTGATTGATTACCCCAAATATTTAGTTACTCCCTGTTCCAAAAACGTGGTCTGGAATTAGTTTGGTCAATCCAGATAATCCAGTTAAGGTTATCAGTTTACTCTGAGTAAACTTACCCGGTTAAGCCGCCTTACCTGATTTCCAGAGTACCCTGGGATTATCCTACCCATAAATATTGTGGTGTTGTCAAGTGGGATTGTAACCTTCCTTTTCTTTCTCTGGACCATTATGTTTTACTAAAAACCAAGAGGTAAGAACAGACATACGCCAGACATATAAAAACAGAGAAGTTTTATGGCAGCTAAAATAAAAAGTGGATTGCACACAACACTCAGTTTGGCATTTTATTAATTGTGAAAACTTGAAATCATTATATTAGATTTACTTGTAAGTTTTTGTTTGTACAAAAATTCTGACAGAATAATACAAATATCCTGTGAAGACCTAAACATTTATAGAATATAACATCCCTGAGTAACATTTCTTGTTTTCTGTGTACTAGTATTTAAGCATGCTATGTACTCTCGTGTCCACACAGAGTTGCATAATAAGTCAAGCAAATTTCATCTATGGTCATAGATAGTACTCCATGTTAAGTGGCCCCACAACATGAGAAGTAGTCGAGAAGTAGATACCCCACTGTGCGCCCTGTTGTTTTCTCGTAAGGCCCTTTGCTGACTGGCTTTGAGATGACAGCTTATCATATTACCCGCTCCATCCCACAGCACTATCTCTGCATGAGGGCCACAGCAGCCTGAGGAATAACGCATCATTACGGGTTTCCCCTTAGTCCATTCACTGATATTTACTGGATGATCCCACTTCAATAGCTGGACTTGGTCCAGCCTTTGACCTCCATGTTCAGCTTCTGTTCCAAAGTGCTGTTCTGAGGTGTCCTTTTGTGGCTGTAGCAATGGAAGATGTACTGCTCCTGTGTTCTCTTCATGAATCTGTGGGAAATGTTCTTCACCTCTCTGCATAGTCACTTCAGACAGAATGAGAGTGCCTTCTCCTTGTGCCAGCCGAATGGATGCCAGTCCAGAGTGACCTCTGTCTTTTGCTACAAGTGAGACTTTCCAGTGGCCCTGAGAGCACAGAGAGGGGCAGGAGGACTCCACATGCAGGGAAGAACATGCCGGAGGCATTTTGTCAGGCTCCTGGAATTTTTACATGACCACATTTAAACATTTACAATGTTTAATTAACAGTCTTATTCACATGAGACAGTAAACTCAGAAATTGAGTCACACTTAAAAATGTATGAATGTCAAGGCATTAGATGGCAAAATGGTCAAGTCACATTGGCAAACAAGTGCTGCTAAAGCCTTTGTCATAACTTCATTTTTCGAAGCCATTTTTGAAAGGAGCAACTGGTGTAAAGGTGATTTGTAGTGAATGGATGAAGCAAGCTCCCTTTAAGGATATGTTGAGGAAAAAAAAATATATATATACAGGTGCATCTCAATAAATTAGAATGTCGTGGAAAAGTTAATTTATTTCAGTAATTCAACTCAAATTGTGAAACTCGTGTATTAAATAAATTCAATGCACACAGACTGAAATAGTTTAAGTCTTTGGTTCTTTTAATTGTGATGATTTTGGCTCACATTTAACAAAAACCCACCAATTCACTATCTCAACAAATTAGAATATGGTGACATGCCAATCAGCTAATCAACTCAAAACACCTGCAACGGTTTCCTGAACCTTCAAAATGGTCTCTCAGTTTGGTTCACTAGGCTACACAATCATGGGGAAGACTGCTGATCTGACAGTTGTCCAGAAGACAATCATTGACACCCTTCACAAGGAGGGTAAGCCACAAACATTCATTGCCAAAGAAGCTGGCTGTTCACAGAGTGCTGTATCCAAGCATGTTAACAGAAAGTTGAGTGGAAGGAAAGAGTTTGGAAGAAAAAGATGCACAACCAACTGAGAGAACCGCAGCCTTATGAGTATTGTCAAGCAAAATCGATTCAAGAATTTGAGTGAACTTCACAAGGAATGGACTGAGGCTGGGGTCAAGGCATCAAGAGCCACCACACACAGACGTGTCAAGGAATTTGGCTTGTCGTATTACTCTTGTTAAGCCACTTCTGAACCACAGACAACGTCAGAGGCGTCCTGAAATGAACTTTTCCATGACGTTCTAATTTATTGAGATGCACCTGTATATATGTATATATATATATATATATATATATATACAGGAGGAGAGCGGGGGACAGAGAAATGTTGTCAATGTCTATGGCACTCCCACTGAACAATGTAGTAACTAAATATATTGCTCTATAAATATATAATATATAAAAATATATAAAATATATAAATATATAGAACTGTGCAAGAGAGAGAGACTGCTTGTGAAAGAGAGCGGGTAAATAAACAGTTTCAGTTTATCTCCAAAAAGGACGGATGAGAGTGCTGGCAGTTTATGCGAGCTGCCGGTATGCTAGAATTACTCCTTGTACTGTGAACAGCAGCACTAAAGTGCAGAACTGCCTGTACAAACACCGGGATGCACAATGTTTGTTTTTAGTCTGGTTATAGTCAAGTAAACAACACATAGCAACATTACGTGACTGTTGGTTCCTCAAGGCTGTAGAAACACACAGCCGGCTTGCAACTGAGAACAGGCTCTGGCTCCAGAACGCAAACCATTCTAGTGGAATGGGGTAATTAACACTTTACAGTAATCTTCAGCGTGTTCCATTAAAAAAAAAAAACATCCATTCATTTTCACTCAGCGTTTCAGGTGCAGGTGGAAGAAACACACTGGACAGATGACCAATCCATCACAGGATACACTCATACACAGACTCACACCAAGTAAGTCTCCTGCATATTTTTTTTGGATTGTGGGGGAATCCAGAGCACCTGAAGAAACCCACACAGAAACAGGGAGAAACAGGTCTCGAACTGGGGACCTTCTTGCCGTGAGGCAACAGTGCCATCCACTGTGCTACAATATTATAGGTCATCGTTAATTCATATGTTTACTCAACTAATTTTAATATATACAACATGTCATACAGTATGTACAGTATATGTAAAATATTAACCAAGAATAATAAATGCGAAAAAAAAAAAAATATATATATTTTTTTTCTTCATTATTTAATTTCTGTCAGGACCACTATCGTCAAAGATGATTGATAATTAGCATACAGTTTGGATTGGCGGTATGGTTCTGTTCTGGGCAAGAACTCCCTGCGCATCCATGCAGCCTAGCATGGATGAGAGCAGGGAGACCAGCGATAACCCCCCCTAGGGTAAACAGAACAGAACCAACATAAATGTATTGCAGATATAGTTAAAGTTCAATAATTTTATGTACACATTTTAGAATTAGTCTGATTCAAAGGATAATCAGAAGGCTGAATCCTGACTGACAGAGGAGGAGCTGGGGATGGAGGGGAGTAATTAGCTATTGAGCAATGCGAAAACTGCTGATAATACTGAGGGATCTTATATATGAATGCTTAGATAGGTGTCGTATTCCTATAGGTAGATGGGGATCAGCTGAGAGTCAGCTGATGCAAGCTTGACTAACGTGACCTGCCAGAACTAACGTTACGCTTGATGTTAGCTGTTGCATTAACCAACAAATTTAACCTTATTGTAAAGGAAATATATTCTATAATGTTGTGATGGCTCTTACCTCGGGTATCACTGTCAGATGTACCACAGCATAATTTGAGTCTGGTAAGCCTTCTGCCTGAACAGTCAGAGTCAGGGTGATGGCTGTCCCTGCCTGGGCAGTATGAGGGGTCCTCAGCTCAACCTCTCTCTTCATAGAGCCCCTTGCACCGATAAACAGCCTAAAAATGGAATAATAACATGGATATATCAAACCCCTCTGACTGGAATATAAAATTATATCATATCCATCTTTAACCAAACTACTGATACACATTCAAGGTAGACTTGTTTTATATATTAGTAAAGGCTGGTGTATTTGTGTCATTTAGCTGGCTCTTTCATTTCATCGTTCTCACCTTTGTTGGTCTGGGTGGGAGAGATACCCATGGTCATCTTTTGCTGAAAGACTGAAGTGATGGCTGGGGCCATGATTAAATATCTCAAACAGCACAGTTGAGCAGTGACTTGGGAGAAGTTGTGGAGCTGAATGCACCTAGGGATGAGGGGCACTTTTCATTTTGCTGTTTTACAATTTGCCAGCAAATTATTCTTGAACTTATTCCCTTCATACCTGTATCTGTACATGTGTCGGTTGAATCATCTCAGTGGAAACTCTTTCGAGCAAGTTTCCCCTTCTATCCTTTCCTGAGAGACGCATGTTGAATGGTATCACGGGAACTGAGTCCATGTAGCCCACTAGCTCCTCTCCAGACCAATGAGAAGATGAGGAGTTCAGCAACACCTTCTGCAGGCTCTCCCCATGAGGCCCCAACAGGGTCGCGTGACTGAATGAGGCCTCCTCATTGGGTGACATGCCTGTCACTGCAACCACTAAAAACACTGGGACTCCTATTAAGAAATGTGGTGGTAAGAACTCACATAATCACTTGACATGTATAGATCCCAACAACAGTGAAAATATATACAAAATTAATTCAGCATTACACAAATGGCTCACAGAATAATGAGAAAGACCTGCTATAGGGCTGCCTTCCATTTTCCTCAGTCCTGGATGTGTCTCATTGGCTTCTCTTGCAAAATAGTACAGGAAGTCCAAGCTGCTATCACCTAGATACACATGACATTTTTTATTACATAGTTTTATAACTAACTTAATTGTATTAAGTTAAGACTGGGTGCTTTTACAAGCATCTTTACCTAGGACATTGAATGCCATTGGTCCAATGGCTTTGATTGTAACCTGCCATACACCTATCTCTAGCGGAGGCAGCAGGCTTATTCTATATAGACCTTTAGACGAGTCTAGCATTGCCAGAGAACCATCAGTACCAGGAAGAGATTGTCGAACACCTGAGAGATAAAGATAAGTAAGATAAATTATCCATAGAATCTTACAAATGGGGAATTCTACAATGTACAGTAAGTGATTCACCCTATGGGATGTTGTAACATGTGAAGTGCCAGAATGTGAACTTCCCACAATTGCTCAAAAAGGCATGAGATACTACAGAGATATAGGTGATACAGAGTGAAGCAAAGAGAGAATAAACTGCATTAATAGTTGTGAGTCAAGCGCTCAAGGGATATTTCTGTCTTTAGGTGTTTTTATGAAGTAAGAGAAGGACTAAGCTGCTCAAAGTCAAGAAGATCATTCCACAACCAAAGTACATGACAATTTGGGCCTTTTTTGAATGGTTATTAAAGGCTGTGACACACCAAGCTGACATCAAAGAACTAGTGGCAACGAAAGCCGACTGTGTTGTGCTTAGGTAGGAGGATGGATGGATGGATGGATTGATTGTATGCTTCTAGCAAAAGTTCTCTGCGTAAGTATGGGTACCTGAGGGACTGACAAGCTCACAATATCTGAGCTGACCAGTGATGTGCAGCATCACTTTCGTCACAGCTTTGTCCACTCTGAAGGAGTTTGATGAATCTGATTCACTCTCTGTGTGAAGCAGAGTCACCTATTCAGAGAAAGAAACATGGTCATGCAGAATCCTGTATCCACAGTTCTGACAAGACAATTTCATTCTTAAAACAGGCAGACACTATGGTCTTTTGGTCCTCTTTTGTTTCCAGTTGACTGTACCTTGCTGTAGGTGGTGGTGTCTTCCACAATGGCTGACACATTGCGGATGTCTTTTTTTGTAGTGAAGATAGTCATTCCTCCGCAACCACTAAAAACACTGGGACTCCTATTAAGAAATGTGGTGGTAAGAACTCACATAATCACTTGACATGTATAGATCCCAACAACAGTGAAAATATATACAAAATTAATTCAGCATTACACAAATGGCTCACAGAATAATGAGAAAGACCTGCTATAGGGCTGCCTTCCATTTTCCTCAGTCCTGGATGTGTCTCATTGGCTTCTCTTGCAAAATAGTACAGGAAGTCCAAGCTGCTATCACCTAGATACACATGACATTTTTTATTACATAGTTTTATAACTAACTTAATTGTATTAAGTTAAGACTGGGTGCTTTTACAAGCATCTTTACCTAGGACATTGAATGCCATTGGTCCAATGGCTTTGATTGTAACCTGCCATACACCTATCTCTAGCGGAGGCAGCAGGCTTATTCTATATAGACCTTTAGACGAGTCTAGCATTGCCAGAGAACCATCAGTACCAGGAAGAGATTGTCGAACACCTGAGAGATAAAGATAAGTAAGATAAATTATCCATAGAATCTTACAAATGGGGAATTCTACAATGTACAGTAAGTGATTCACCCTATGGGATGTTGTAACATGTGAAGTGCCAGAATGTGAACTTCCCACAATTGCTCAAAAAGGCATGAGATACTACAGAGATATAGGTGATACAGAGTGAAGCAAAGAGAGAATAAACTGCATTAATAGTTGTGAGTCAAGCGCTCAAGGGATATTTCTGTCTTTAGGTGTTTTTATGAAGTAAGAGAAGGACTAAGCTGCTCAAAGTCAAGAAGATCATTCCACAACCAAAGTACATGACAATTTGGGCCTTTTTTGAATGGTTATTAAAGGCTGTGACACACCAAGCTGACATCAAAGAACTAGTGGCAACGAAAGCCGACTGTGTTGTGCTTAGGTAGGAGGATGGATGGATGGATGGATTGATTGTATGCTTCTAGCAAAAGTTCTCTGCGTAAGTATGGGTACCTGAGGGACTGACAAGCTCACAATATCTGAGCTGACCAGTGATGTGCAGCATCACTTTCGTCACAGCTTTGTCCACTCTGAAGGAGTTTGATGAATCTGATTCACTCTCTGTGTGAAGCAGAGTCACCTATTCAGAGAAAGAAACATGGTCATGCAGAATCCTGTATCCACAGTTCTGACAAGACAATTTCATTCTTAAAACAGGCAGACACTATGGTCTTTTGGTCCTCTTTTGTTTCCAGTTGACTGTACCTTGCTGTAGGTGGTGGTGTCTTCCACAATGGCTGACACATTGCGGATGTCTTTTTTTGTAGTGAAGATAGTCATTCCTCCAGACAAAGAAGAAAGAGAGGAATACAGAGAGAATCTACCAGGAGATAAAGATTCTCTTCTTTTCCTCTTTCTCATTCCTCTTCCTCTTACTGTGAGTCTTAGATCTTCGGTAAGCAAAAAGTTCACCTAGCATGTACCGAGATTAGATGAATGAAAACAGTGGCTCTGTTCCAAAACCTTAAGTTGCCTTCCCAACATACTGTAGGCAACTGGGCAACACTTTATAATAACTTTCATTAATAAATCATTGACAAACATTATATAATGCTTAATGGATCATTCGTTAATATATATTCAAAGAGTTAGAAACATGAGATAATGTGCTTGTTAATGTTTGCTAATACACTTATTAAACAGATAATGTTCACACAAATCATTATTTCATTTAAGTTAAAGTACTTACAAATGTCATTAAACTTTCAATTCCATTTGATCAAGCACTTATTGAAAATCTATAAATGATTTTAATAGATGTTATAAAATGATTAAAAGCTTGTGTTAATGCACAACACTTTTGCTGCTATTGAGGAGTGATACGGGTAAGGTTAGGGACAGGTTTGGTGGTATGGGTAGGTTTAAGGGTTGGTTAAAGGGTCAACAGTGTACAGAGGTCAGTTTGATTATTATAAGGGAACATGGTTCAGTCTGTTTATATTATATTGTGTTGATAAATGAACAAGTATTTTCTTTTTAAAATTATTTGTTTTCCCCTGTTTATTTATGAGTCAAGGAATATCCTGTTTAATGATATACTGAAGAGTAGTATACTAATGTGAGTGTTGAGGCGATAAAAAGTTTTTTTTGCACCAAAATGACAATCTGTTATGTCTTTAGCAAGCATTTAGCTAAACTTAACCAGCCACCCTTTACACAAACCTTGTTATATTAGCTAAAAGTCCAATGCCCATAAAGATACTAAATGATTAGTAATCATTTATAAACATTTACAAAAGATGAATAGTTTCAACTTTAGATTGGCTACTGCAAAAAACATGAACAAATGATTAATAAATGATTAGTAAAGATGTGTGAATAGGGTAAATTCAGGTCTTTCGGGACACTTTTTGCCATTGAGATGTTCATAAAGGTATTAATGATTAGTAAAACATTTGCAAATGTTGAATAGTTTCCACTTTAGATTGGGTACTGCAAAAACATGAGCAAATAATTAATAGATTATTTGTTAAGATGTATAAATAGAGGTCTACACAACAAACAAAGACCAACAAATGAAGATCATGTGAACTGAAAGTTTACTGACTTTTGTAAGCATTTCAATTTATATTAAATTATCATATGTTAATCATTAGGTAATGTTTAGTAAGTTCATTAGTAAACATTAACAAGAACATTATCTCATATTTCTGCTATGTGAATATATATTAACTAATGATCTGTTAAGCATTATATAATGTTTGTTAATTATTTATAAATAAAAGTTATTATAAAGTGTTACCGAAAGCAACTGCTTTCTGAGGCAGCATCATAGCTGAAATGGAACATAATAAATGACTGATCTAGAATATGCATCACATATATAGCTCTCTTCCCAGGAGAGTCAATACAGTTTGATGTTAGCATGCTGCTAAGCTACCAACACGATACCCTAATAAGCATAACAATACAGAATAAGCCTAAATACATATTTACAGTCCATGTTTAATTAGATCAAACTATTTCTATAAATACTTTTCATCATTGAATGCTTCAGTAGTGTGTGTTTGTGGTTTACCTTTGTTTGCTTCTCCAGTATGAGTGCCTGGACTGCACTCTGCAGATGACGGTCTTTAGGAGAGGCGTCTGTGAATACGAATATCTCTGACAGCGGAGGGCTATGGGTCAGAGCCAACTGACCCACAGACACATTCAAACAAATAAGACACACAGATAGAGACACACTTAGAATGTACATCATTGTCATTTGTTGAATTTATTTATCTCAACCATATGTGCTCCATGGGATTTAAACCCATGACACTGATATTGCTAGCACTAAGGTCTAAAGCATATTAAAAACGTGATCTCAGGAAATAGTGCCATTTGACCATAGAATTTAGAGGAAATTATTTAATTTGAAAAGGTTAGTGCTGGTAAGTGTTTATTATATTTTCCACTTCAGGCCCAATTTACTAGACATAAGCCGTGTCTCAGTTTAGAGGCTGCATCCTTCTTATCTTATCAGGATGCAATTTTATAGACAGTTAAAGATATTTAGGCAGGTTTGAGCCCTATTTTGTTTTCAGACAGTTGATATTCAACTATCACTTTAAAAAAGTCCAGTACAAACGTTACTGCTGCTTGTCAACTGCAGCTGTCACAGCTGCTAGGCTACAAGAACAATCCTCCATAGGCTAGCTAGACCATCCCATTTAACAATGCTCAGTACAACGATGACCGCATCCTTTGGTAAAATCTCACCCCTAAGATTTTTTATTAGTGGTCCACAAATATGGGGATTTCCCTGTTGATTTGATCAATAGTAAGGCTATAATTTTGTTTAATTGTGTTCAAAGTTTAATGAGAATGTTATATGTCTTCAGGTGTTATGGTTACCTGAAGGGCAGAGAGACACATCTCTGGTTCATCCCCACCTCCAAGAGCCGTCAGATCCTCCATGTATTGCATGAACTGATGAGGGTCATCCGTCTCCATCACCGGCCCAAAACCTGAGATATCATCAGTGTGCTTAACGTATAACTAAATAAATATCTGTATTCATCTAATTTTGCTTCAAAGAAAATCTTCGAGATGAAAACAGGATTTTTACATTTTGCAACAAAATGTTTTGTTCAGTGTAATAGGCATAAGATGTAATTCTAACCAGGGTCATGAAAAGGCACCAGAATGAAGGTGCCAGGCAGACTAGTGCGTTGGCTCTTTTCACGGGCCTGTATTATGGAGAGGGCTCGGAGTCGGGCAGCTGTGATCTCCTCAAACATGCTGCCAGTGGTGTCCATGACGAAGACCAATGCTGGGGGCTGCTGGACACTGAAGAGCCTACAGGTTTCCACAGACTTCATCACTTATGCGTTTTTCATCATTGGATAAATCTGTTTCAATTACTGAATTAGCAAATAATGAATAAGCCCACCCAAACTTTCTATTTCAATAAAACTGGAAACAGGAAGGTAAAAACTGTACAGACATGCCAACCTTTTCTCATGCACTCAATATTAACAAAAGCTGTCACATATGGTGTCTAAAGTAAAACAGGAATTCCACTCTTTCCTCATAGATCACGGTAAACAGTATTTATGTTAAATTAAATTGACCTCTGACCTGAGGAAGCTTTTGAGCCCCACCTCATTGCGGAGGTCATGGAGCACTCTGAGGGTTGCTGTGGTTGCCAGATGGGCAGCTTCTTTATGGAGGTAGTGATGAGGGGAGAACAGCGGAGATGTGCTGTCCTTGTTGATTCCTCCCTCTGCTCCTTGGTGACGACTACTGTCCAGAATTCCACCATGACTGCACTTTCCTTTAAATAACAAGACAATACATGTTGCTTTTCTTATAAGTAGCTTACTAAATCATCAGAATGAGCCATAACTCAGATTACCTTTCTTAGTTTAACGTTTTGACCAATCAGACACACAATTATTTGTTATATTCAACAAATAATCCCTAACACCCCTCACCCAGCCAACTATGAGGGTTTATAGACCCTTCCCCTGAAATGCAACTAACACCTCAAAAAGGGGAACAGGCCTCTGGTTCCATGGCAACCAAAGACAAATCATCTGATAACACTGGTTTTATTGCTCAAAGGAATGCGGGCAGAGCTCCCCCACCCCCCTCCGGGGGGAGCCAATCACGGCAGCCATGGTGTACCTGGGGTTAAGGACAGACAAGGCGAGAGAAAAGGAGATGGAAGGATGAGGAGAGACCGAGACGAGAGAGGGGAGAGAGGAAAAAAAAAAAAATTATCTGCCAGATTCCCGGACACACTGCCGCTTGGTCCTCAACCAGCTGAGATGCTCTCACTCGTGGTGCCATGCGATGGCACTGGACATCCTATGGTGGACTGCTCAATGCTCCTCCACCTCCTTGCGGACGGCGATGGCTCCTCTTATTGAGGGTAGCTGGCAGCGAGTCCCCCTTTCCCTGCTCCTCCCTAAACATGGCGGACGGTAGCAGGCTCCGGCCTCCCGGCAAACGGTGCCGACTCTTCCACTCCCTCTCGGACGGCAGCCAGCCCTCCTCGACCCAGGAGCAAGGCAGCGAGGTCTCTGTCCCACTTCGTCTTCCAACGCTCTAGCACCACCTCCTCAGGCAGCCACTAGCGGTCTCCACTCCTTCGTGCCCAATCTCCTCAGCACCGCAACCCCCCTTTAGCAGTGAGGGCTCTGTGACAGCATGTCCCTCCTTCCTCCCAGGTTTCGGCACCAATGTAACAAAGTTCATAGATCGGGGGAGGAGGAGGCGGGAACAGGCAAACATTTAAACAAAACTTTAATAATCAAATAAACAAACGCAAAATGAAAGTAAAAGTGGCAGCCCCTCCCGGACGACTGCCGCATAAAACATAATAAAACAACAACATAAATAATCCAGGCCTGGTCCTCTCTCGTCCTTCACTGTCATCACTCCTCTTTTTATCCATCTGGAGCTCCTCCGTGGGACCCAAGACCAGTGAATGGCGCAGGTGTCGCTCATTATCATTAACTCCACCGGCCTCGCTCCGTTCCCATAGCTCTCGGCCCCACCCCACTCATCACAGTATATTATATGTTGATACCCATGCAACATGTTAGTGTTCTAAGAATCTTCAATAGTTTTTGCATCAGCACCCAATCCCATTGCATATGCAAAATACCATGCTCGAAGAAAAGTGCAAGTCACCATTGGCTCTTTGACTCCCCAGAGGTGAGACCTGCACAGAACTTGAAAGGCCTCACATCAGTGACCCACCTCACTCTAGCTTTTTGTCTCTGTCTCTGCTCTCATCACCTTCCCGTCTTCCGCTCCTGGCCCTGGGGCTGGCACAGCCACGCTTGGCAGGCCTCGCCTACAGAAATGTCTTCACTTTCCCTCTGGGAGAAAACTCTCCCGACCACCACAGATTCAGAATAACATCTTTTGAACATCATCACCCTTCAAACCCGGAAGAACGTGATCGCAATTCCAACACCACCAATCCTTCAAACCATCAATACTTTTATCTGAGACTGCATCTGGACACTCGTTCAACGGCCAAGGCAATGCAAGTATTGTACAGTTATCTAAATGAAACAGAGGTTTAGTATAAGCTGTAGACCCCTCTGTAAAATGGCGGTGATGGTTTCACTCAGGTGGTTAACTGACTCCTTTTCGTGAAACAGAGGTTTAGTATAAGCTGTAGACCCTGCTGTAAATGGCGGTGATGGTTTCACTCAGGTGGTTAACTGACTCCTTTTCGTGAAACAGAGGTTTAGTATAAGCTGTAGACCCTGCTGTAAATGGCGGTGATGGTTTCACTCAGGTGGTTAACTGACTCCTTTTCATAGCTTCATTCCCTGTTCCTCTATTGGTTTCATTCATTCATTCAGTCTCATTTGCACTTCCCCCATGTATGAGTGATTGTATGTTTGTTTGTTTAGACAAGTTTGTGTTAGTGCATCCTACGCAAGTATGCGTTTCCCCCAGTGAGCCTTCTCGCACAGATACTGTGCAAGGTCAGGGAGGACGAGGAACAGGTCCTGTTGGTTGTGCCTTACTGGCCCACCCAGACCTGGTTTTCGGAACTCATGCTCCTCGCAACAGCCCCTCCCTTGCAGATCCCCCTGAGAAAGGACCTTTTTTATCAGGAGCAGGGCACCATATGGCACCCACGTCCAGACCTCTGGAAACTCCACGTGTGGTTCCTGGAAGGGACATAGCAGACTTAAGTGATCTGCCACCGCCGGTGGTAGACACTATCACTCAAGCCAGAGCTCCTGCTACCATGCGAGTTTATGCCTTGAAGTTGGAGTTTGTTCGCTGACTGGTGTTCTTCTCGACGAGAAGACCCTCTGAAGGTGCCCGATCAGAGTCGTGCTTTCTTTCCTGCAAGGAAGGTTGGAGGGTAGGATGTCACCCTCCACCTTGAATATGTATGTCACTGCTATTGCAGCACATCACTAGGCAGTGAACGGCCGGTCACTGGAAAAGCATGACCTGATCATCAGTTTCCTGAGGGGTGCCTGGCGGTTAATCCCTCCTAGGCCACCCCTCATGCCCTTCTGGCATCTCTCTGTTGTCCTGGCGGGACTCTGTTGTCCTGGTGAGAGGGATCCCTTTGAGCCCCTGAAGTGGAGAGTTCCTAGTGTTCGAGCCAGCCTACTCTCATGTTGTCCTGAGTCCCTGGCCTGGATACTTGGCCAAGGTTTCCAATACTCCCTTCTGGGACCAATTGGTGTGCCTGCAAGCACTGCCCCCGGAGAAGGCAGATCCAGCCTTGATATTGCTGTGTCCCGTATGCGCCTTGCACAATTATGTGGACCGCACCAGGAGCGTCAGAAGCTCTGAGCAGCTCTTTGTCTGTTATAGTGGCCAGCAGAAGGGGAAGGCTGTCTCCAAGCAGAGGTTGGCTCACTGGATAGTGGATGTCATCGCCTTGGCATACCAATCCCAAGGTAGCCATGCCCTCTGGGGGTGAGGACTCATTCCAACCGGAGTGTAGCCTCCTCCTGGGCTTTGGTGCATGGCGCCACTCTAGCAGAAATATGCAGAGCTGCAGGCTGAGGGACACCTAACACTTTTGCGTGGTTCTACAACCTTTGCGTAGAGCTGGCCTCTTCCCGTGTGGTGGGTAATAGGTAAGTGGCGAAGAGAACTGGTTTGGTGTCATGCTTGCAGTGCCATTCAAGTCTTTTTCCAGAAGTTGAAATTCCTTCTCTTAAAGAATTTCTGTGGACGGAACAGCAGCATAGCCTTCTCTAGCAGCGATGTACTCACCATTGACTCCTCTCGGCACCAAGGTCAGTGAATTTACTCTGGGCGACTGGGAAGGTTACGACTTTTGCATTTACATTTGCCTTGACATGCGATGGCTTGTCAGCATTTGCAATGCCACAAGTTGTAACGACGTTCAGTGGTTGTGGTGCTTTCCATAGGGACCCCTAAAGTAGTCACGACATAACTCGTAGTTACCGACAGATAGGGAACGTCTCAGTTATGTACGTAACCCTCGTTCCCTGATGGATGGAACGGAGACGTTATGTTCCCTTGCCACAACCCTGAACCACTCGCTGAGTGCTGGGACACAGTCTCAGCTCCTCAGCATAAACCTGAATGAGTGGATGCACGCCGCCATCTTATATACCTGTATGTACGGATGAGTGGCTTGGCATGCAAAATCCACTCACCAATTCTCATTGGCCTTTTCTCTTAAACTCAGAGATGATTGGGGCTCCCAAGTAAGACCCTCAGTGTTGTCACGACATAACGTCTCTGTTCTCTCCATCAGGGAATGAGGGTTACGTATGTAACTGAGATGATCTTCAAACTGACTTACAAATAAAGAGCTGAATCTTATGAAATCTGTAAAGAACGTTTCCAGCTTATATTTCACCCCAAACTCAAAGTAATAAGAAATTATATTTTTTTAAATAGTAAAAGTTAAGTAAATTAAGATTATTTGTAGGATATTTTGCATAGTGGCACTGTTTTAATGACAATTAAGCACCCTCCCCCAATTACCATAATGCAAATTGTAAAGTATTTTTACATCTTTTGTCTCAATTTATGCATATTTAAATAAAATTATTCTGGTAATTTTTACTGTAAGAGAAAAAAAAAGTACTACAGTAATGGGAATACAATTACAAACAAATAAACAAACAAATGAAATCTCAAAATATTACAGTAATTAGATGAAGAAATTAAGAAGGTAAATAGGAAATGTTCTTAATTGTCACGTCACATGTAATTGTCATAATTTCAGAAAGTCTTACATTTTTTTTTTTTTTTGTACAGAGTGCTTATACCAAATACACAATATATGTAAGAACAAATGAGGTATAAAAAACAGGTATTTATCTTACCTCTACTGGCTTCTTTCCTTTTGTGGTCTCAGTCTCTGTTTTCAGCTTGTATTTTTGTATGTTTTATCGTTTGACAGACCCAAACACCAATCAGCATTCAGAATTGTACATGGTGTGGTTTTCACCCTCAGACAAAGATGCAGCCAGCAATTTGTCTCCTCACCACATTACGTGCAGTCTTTTGAATAACAGTAGCTCAATACCAAGTTTTAAGACTCTTGATTTTGTGAATATTTTTGGAAACGCTTCTAAGTTAAGTAAGAGACAGAAACTTGCCTGCAGCCTGCTAAGATGGATGTCCGCGAGACACATATCCTCATGACCCCACTATTGCATGTGCTTCCCTCCTTGTCTTCTTTCTCTTTACCGTTTTTCTCCCTCACTTGCCCCATTTTAGCATGCTGCATTGACTCAACACAATAGTGCTGCATATATTAAGGGCCAGTGTGTCCCCCTTCCCTGCTCTTCAGTTCTGTCTTTTGCTTGACATGAAAACACACACCATGCTCACTTGCCCCAGTGCTTCTATTGTGACTTCATGGTGAAAGAAGACTTCAGACGTGTTGTTAACCAACCCCTCTCCTGGCATTAGAATTTAGACCAAAGCTTTAGAAGGGCTGGAAGGATTAAACTGTATTGTATTGTGGATCTTTTGTTGTTTGTGGGTTCAGCTTATAGAGAATCTATTGCTGGATGTTTACTTATAGTTTACTGCTTGTTAAATATAATTCAGTAAAAAAAAAAAAAATAGTGCCTACTATTTTTAAAAATCTTATGCCAAATAGAACACATGCAACAAAATGTATTTAAGTATTTAAATCTCATCACATTGCATCTTTTGCAAGTTGTTTGTCTCAGTTGTTCACCTTGGAAATAAAACGTTATTTTGCGTTCCATGCTTCCTTTCAAATTAAATTTTTGAGTGAAATTTGAATGTGTAACCCTTGCTTTAGGCTTTATAAAACAATGTTTGTACTGTATCACTACAGTTCCCAGCATGCACTGCAATAGCACTTGTGAAGCTACTGTAGCAACTTGATGATTAAAAGTAGGACTCACAATTTTAAAAAAGAAATGTTTAAATAGAGTGTTTAGCGAGCATGAGGAACTTTTTAAAACTCTTCTCTTTCCCCTCTCTTGCACATCCAGACAAATAATCTTCCACAGCACCCCTAATGGCTCACAGGCAGTGGTGTAGTCTAATTTTTTGTAGTGGGTATACTCTGATATTTACGGTGGCCGAGAAGTGCAAAACAAATCACAATTCTGAAAACAAAATAACAAATTACAAACGCAAATGCAAGTCTAAAAAACAAAATAACAAGTCAGAAAACACAACAACAATTCAGAAAACATTATAACAAGTCAGAAAACACAATGACAAATCCGAAAACAAATTAACAAGTCAGAAAACACAACGACAAACCGGAAGAGGTAGGTATAGTTTGAGACAGCGCCATTGGTTTGGGATTACTCACCGCTGACTGGACGAGACATCTGTCAATCAACTTATACAGGAAAAACCAGCCGAAGAACAGCAGAGTCGTGGTAGAAAGTTCGGAGATGGTATTAAAGTAGCTCAGTTTAAATGTATTGTATGAATTGCCTTTACTATGGAATAAAAAATACGGGGCGTCTATTTACATTTAGTTAAAAGTGACTCTAAATCATCAGCTCCAGTGGTGCAGATAGATAAGCGTGTGCTCTTGGCTTTTTGACACGATCGACCCGGGTTTGATCCCGCCTTTTGCCAAACTTTTTTCCCTCCCTTTTCAAATCTCGTATTAGCAATGGATTCTAAATGTACTTAAAATATGCCTTGATGAACGAAACTAATTCTAAGAGGATAATGGAAGTTTCTGCTGTGCATGTGACTATTAAATATAGGCTATACATGCTTCAAAGTAGCTAACACTACTGTTTACATGTAGTAATATGAAAGATAATAAGCAAAAGAAATGTAATAACTCTTCATTATGTTATGTGCAGGAAAAAAACACGAACTTCTGCAGAGAGTAATGTTTGCGCTGCGCTGTTGTAACTGATCCAAGAGGGTCTGGCTGCAGCCTTGCAGTTTGCACTCTCAGACGTGCACTCTCAGTCATCTGCGCTTCCTCTGCAAGTGACATCACTTGCAATCGACACCTGCAGTCTTCGGTACCTGCGCCATTTGCAATTGGCGTATAGTGGGACGTGTTGGATTGAGAATAACTTCCGAAGTCGTTCAAGAATCATTGCTGTAAGTGCATATATGTATCCGTGTGTGTTTATTATACGTTTTATGCAGTATAATATGCAAAATTATGTTTGTCAACGTATTCGCTGCTCACTGTTTGTGTTTAAAAATTTGCATTAACTGAATAGCCTACTAACTAGCCAACCATGTAACCACTCCGTCACTATCTTAAATACAGCTAAACTAAGATAAACTACTGAACAGAATGGTATGTATGCTGTCGGAAGTTAATTATATGGCTTACACGTAAACAACTGTATAGTTTAGTGGAAGTGATTGTGGTGTTACTGATTTTATAACTAAAATGAATGACATAATTAAATGTGGTGTTTTTATTAGCAAAACAGGTAGTGTGAAACATTGTAAAACACCACATTTGATATTTTGTCCTGCTTCTACCCTGTTTCTCAGTTCAGATTATTACATTTGAGTGACTAATATATATATATATATATAAAACTGGTTTCTTCTATCATGCTCCTACAGATGCATCAATCAATATTATTATTTTCGGAAAACCCCCTGGTGCCACAGTGCACCTCATGTTGCACTATGTATCACTGCAGTTTATGCCCTGCTCTGAAGCCAACCACCCTGAAAAATAATGCTTTGGTATTGTTGGTCTTGATTTTCATACTGTGCTTTATCTACAGACAAAAGATTATGTCGTTGCCATTTGCCCTGCAGAACTGAGGCTCATTACCATTGCCCCAATTGCAGCAAAACTGTTCTGAGGAGATATGTTATGGAAGCTCACCTTCAGATATGCTCATCATCAGATGTACCCATCCAACCTTCTTCATCCTCTTTGGCTTCACAACCCTCTAAAACAACACCTGCACTGGTTCCTTTGTCATTTGTAACACCACCTGCACTGGTTCCCCTGACTGCAATGACACCTGCACTGGTTACTTTGCCCACAACGATACCTGCACTGGCTCCTCTCTCATCTGCAGTGACACCTGCACTGTCTCCACTACCTCCTGCAACGACACCTGCCCCGGTTCCTTTGTCCACAACGACACCTGGGCTAGTTCCTTTGGCTGCAGTGACACCTGCACTGGCTCCTCTGTCCGCAACAACAGGTTCACAGTCGTCAAAAAGCAAAAATGTGATTAAATGCCCACATTGTTCAGTCACTGTGATAAAAAAGAACTTGGTAATCCACATTAACAGAAAACATACTGACCATTCAAAAGATATTACAATGAAATCACATCTTTCTAGTGTGTGTATTGACTCCTCAAATGGACTGTCGGCAGTTCAAAGAAGTGGTCATGGTTTCTCTGTACCAGTTCATGTACAGAGAAAGACGTGGGGCAAAGCTCATTATGTTAGGTGTGAGTTGGAGGAATGTCGCCAATACCAGCTACTTGCTCACCGGAGTGGACACACGTTTAGTCTCTGTGAACATCTTCGTTCACTGGATTATTGTTGTGGAACAGCATTTGAGGAGCACTTGGAATCAAGTGTCCTTGATGAGATGGTGAAGCTCAGATTCATAGGAGAAGCAAAGGCGGCAGTTTGTTTGAAGAGGCAAAAATCAGCACAGGCAGCTCATGTCCCATTTTCAGTGTTGGTGGCATTAGGTAAATCTCAAGAGCAAATCACCCTCTCCATACATGAGCCTATTATTCATCACTACAATCGCCTTGGAAGAGTAATGGTCACATACAATTCCTCTGCTGGTACTTGGCACTGCCCATGTGCAAAGCCCAGAATGTCTTGCCCTCACAAAAACATTGCCAAATGGCACTTATTCCAAACAAATAAGAGCTTATTCACAACAGAGAAAGCTACTAAATCGAGTGACACCTTGTGTCCACAGCACTCAGATGAGCACATCGACACTCCCCCAACTGACCTTCAAAGCACTGTGGAATATATATATAACAAAAAGAAAATTCCAGGTAATCTCCCAGAAGCAGCGGCCAAATCAAAGACATTTCCATCAAGGTATCTTCCAGTGGAGACAACTTGTATGATCTGCGATGGTGAAATTGCACTTGATGAGCCAGCACTGATTACTGCGAAAGCTAAAATTGTAACCATGGAAAGTGTCATTGATGGTAAGTTCAATATTCAAATATATACGTTCATTATTCAGATTAAAAGAAACCGCTCAGAACTAAGCAAAACATTTGTTTGTTTCTGCTTTATAAAAGGTTGCATCATCGTTTATTTTTACTCTTTTTAGGCATCTCTACTTACACCAGAAGATGCCTAGAGTGTAATATGATATATAGGTACCAGGAATGGCAGGATGGTCTCCACAATTTTGATGATCATGTGCTTTTGAGTCTCGAACTTTGTCTGTATCTAAGACACAGTTTACAGGTTTGTCTTTATTATGTAGTGTTTTATAACTAATGTACCCATCCAATAAAGTAGCCATTCAGAGAATTTAATTTACCCATTCCCATTATGTCTTTTCCAGAACCACGTATCAGTTTCCAGGGCTATAGACACTTTGGACATGTAATATATATTTATATGTTGTATATATATATATATATATATATATATATATATATACATACATACATATACATGTGTTTTTTTTTTTTTTAAGTGAGTGACCTCAAAGAGCCTCCACCTGAGTTTAGAGGGGAAGTAGACATTGAGGATTTCTGGAAATCAGTAAATCTTGAGATGATCGCTTGGGAATTTGTTCCCAGTAAGTGTTTTCTCTCTTAAACCACAAGAAAATTGCACTTTGTCTCAATGTTTATATAATGTAGACTTCTAAATATGTGTATTTGTCTCAGGCCGGACAAA
>NW_015542387.1:146360-165321 GCF_001515605.1 Sinocyclocheilus anshuiensis | reverse complement strand
TGCTGCTCTGAAACAATTTGTGCTGTGAAAACCACTATTTAAATAAAGACTTCAAAGTTGCTGTACCTAATTGTCATCGTCTCGCTATTGATTTATTTTTTTCAAGATTTACTGAGTATTGATTTCTATTAATGCTTTGGTATTGTTGGTCTTGATTTTCATACTGTGCTTTATCTACAGACAAAAGATTATGTCGTTGCCATTTGCCCTGCAGAACTGAGGCTCATTACCATTGCCCCAATTGCAGCAAAACTGTTCTGAGGAGATATGTTATGGAAGCTCACCTTCAGATATGCTCATCATCAGATGTACCCATCCAACCTTCTTCATCCTCTTTGGCTTCACAACCCTCTAAAACAACACCTGCACTGGTTCCTTTGTCATTTGTAACACCACCTGCACTGGTTCCCCTGACTGCAATGACACCTGCACTGGTTACTTTGCCCACAACGATACCTGCACTGGCTCCTCTCTCATCTGCAGTGACACCTGCACTGTCTCCACTACCTCCTGCAACGACACCTGCCCCGGTTCCTTTGTCCACAACGACACCTGGGCTAGTTCCTTTGGCTGCAGTGACACCTGCACTGGCTCCTCTGTCCGCAACAACAGGTTCACAGTCGTCAAAAAGCAAAAATGTGATTAAATGCCCACATTGTTCAGTCACTGTGATAAAAAAGAACTTGGTAATCCACATTAACAGAAAACATACTGACCATTCAAAAGATATTACAATGAAATCACATCTTTCTAGTGTGTGTATTGACTCCTCAAATGGACTGTCGGCAGTTCAAAGAAGTGGTCATGGTTTCTCTGTACCAGTTCATGTACAGAGAAAGACGTGGGGCAAAGCTCATTATGTTAGGTGTGAGTTGGAGGAATGTCGCCAATACCAGCTACTTGCTCACCGGAGTGGACACACGTTTAGTCTCTGTGAACATCTTCGTTCACTGGATTATTGTTGTGAAACAGCATTTGAGGAGCACTTGGAATCAAGTGTCCTTGATGAGATGGTGAAGCTCAGATTCATAGGAGAAGCAAAGAAGGCAGTTTGTTTGAAGAGGCAAAAATCAGCACAGGCAGCTCATGTCCCATTTTCAGTGTTGGTGGCATTAGGTAAATCTCAAGAGCAAATCACCCTATCCATACATGAGCCTATTATTCATCACTACAATTGCCTTGGAAGAGTAATGGTCACATACAATTCCTCTGCTGGTACTTGGCACTGCCCATGTGCAAAGCCCAGAATGTCTTGCCCTCACAAAAACATTTTGTCTGTTTGTCTTTGTCTGTATCTAAGACACAGTTTACAGGTTTGTCTTTATTATGTAGTGTTTTATAACTAATGTACCCATCCAATAAAGTAGCCATTCAGAGAATTTAATTTACCCATTCCCATTATGTCTTTTCCAGAACCACGTATCAGTTTCCAGGGCTATAGACACTTTGGAGGGCTTATGGGGAGTAAAATACCCCAACAGAGACACCATACTCCATG
The DNA here is from genome assembly GCF_001515605.1 of Sinocyclocheilus anshuiensis. Classification (NCBI taxonomy): domain Eukaryota; kingdom Metazoa; phylum Chordata; class Actinopteri; order Cypriniformes; family Cyprinidae; genus Sinocyclocheilus; species Sinocyclocheilus anshuiensis. Next base: position 163,823 of record NW_015542387.1, on the reverse strand, counting down.
GGTACTGTCATTTCGAGGCCTTGACAGATACCGACTACAAATATTCTTGTGTTAACTGTGGTTACCATCCCCCCGTGGTTATTATGGATTTGCACAAGAAGGGTGTTTTTAGCATATCAGGTAAGAGTTTGTTTGCTATAATATAATAATCAAAGTAACAAAGTAAATGTACCTATATATATATATATATATACATACACATATACATACACATATACACATGTATATGTATGTTTTTTTTTTTTTTAAGTGGGTGACCTCAAAGAGCCTCCACCTGAGTTTAGAGGGGAAGTAGACATTGAGGATTTCTGGAAATCAGTAAATCTTGAGATGATCGCTTGGGAATTTGTTCCCAGTAAGTGTTTTCTCTCTTAAACCACAAGAAAATTGCACTTTGTCTCAATGTTTATATAATGTAGACTTCTAAATATGTGTATTTGTCTCAGGCCGGACCAAAAATCCATTTGCTGTGCAACCTAGTTCTTCTAGGTGGGCTCCATGGATAGGACCCAAAACTAGGATGGATCACACTGTACTGAATACAGAATTTGCAAAAGTTGCAACAGCAAAGGTCACGTCAGCTGAAGCTCAAATGATGAATGTGTCAGAAGACCGTCTCGTGGATGAGCTGATGAAGCAGAAGGTATAAATCTCGATCAAATTCAACTACAGTTGGATCATGTGCCCTTTATTGAAAGGATTGTCCTGACTATATGCTTACATTATATAACAGGTTGGTGTTGTCAGAAAACTCTGCAAGGCCTGTAATATTGACTCGAAAGGTTCTCGTATGGATCTCATTTCAAGATTACGAGCAGAGATGCAGAACAGACAGTCCTATGACAAAATGTTCCAGAAAATCTGGGGAGCATCAGGTGGGAGTAATATTGTACTTTAATGAGATAACAATTGAAAAATTGCAATTTTACATTTCCTTATTCAATTTTGTATTATGGCTTTTCCAGGTGGTTGGTCAGTCATCCTATGCCCACATGGTGTGGTGTATAGCATAAAGTTTAATTTGAGAGCCGAGAGTCCCAGAGATTTTGCGGACCTGCTGTTGTCGTGGAAGCACATTCCTAATGTTAGTGTATATGATTTTGCACGAGGCTTGGCCACGCATGGCAATTTACGTGTACCTACAGCTATCCCATTTCATCCACACGAAGGGAGACTAGCTGAGCCAACACCAGAAAACATCAGTTCAGCAAAGCAGGGCAAACTGAAGGTGTCTCTTCCTTGGTTGTTTGAGAAAACAGACAATTTGAATTCCAAAGGCCATCCCATAACTGGATCATCTGAGCACTATGTGTTGTATGACAAACTTCATGAATCAAACACGAAAGAGCCCCAGGATGTACTCAGAAGAATTAGCCTGGTCCCAGAGCTACAGGGTTGGCTGAATAGTCAAATTGCAGAGCAGTTTTTTGCAAGCTTGCGAAAAAACAACTATTTCCTTAACAACATGGCACCTTCAACACACATCTTCATTATGCGCAACATTGTTCATCACTAGAACACTTCCACAAACCAGAAGCTTCTGGAAGTACAGCTGCAACGTGGTCACAGACCTCATGGTATTGAAAATATCACCCTGTCTGACTTAGGACAAGCAATTGTAGGTTAGTAGCCAAAACTATGCTGCACTGCTATCTGTTATAAACTGTGCTATAAGTAACTTTGCAGTAGTAAACTTGTTATACCCTTTCTTTCTCAGCCCAACAAGCCAGTGACAAAGAAACTGTTCAGCACCATCCACATCAGTTAAACCAGGAAGACTTTGGTGAGTTTTTTTCCTTTGTAACTTTCAGTGTTTTTTTGTTTTTTTGTCTTTATGCTTATACTTCTTTTTGCCTTAATATATGTAGAAAACTGTGGACCTCAATGTGAAGTATTCACTAAGTGTGAAAATATTGCAGCTTGTCGAGCATCATGGACCTTGGGAAATCATCCTGCTCAAAAAGAACTAGTTAGTTTCAATAATAATACAAGAGTTTTATTTAACTCTGTGGTACTGTGGCTTTTTGGATGTTGAAACCTGTTGTTTATAGCTCAACTACATACTGGACATTGAGAGACCAGGAAATGAGCTGATTGTTCGAACAGTGAACACAGTCTTAAACCGTGCTGACTTTTGGACATTGGGCTTGAACAGAGACATGGAGTCCACTGTAAGATCATGGCTGTTTTACATTGCTTTATATGTTTGTTGTTACATTAAGTCCTAATTAACGTTGTAATTATTTAATATACTTTTTTTTCAGATTGGAAATAGTTGTTTTCAGTTGATTGAAAGCATTGCATGGTCAAAGGTATTTTGTTTATATATTCAGATACTTTGAAATATTGTTTTGAGTTTTACAGTATACATATTATACAATATTACAATACTTGAGTATTTACAGTACATATTTTGAAATCTGCCTCGTATACACAATATCCTGCAGGGCAAGAACATTTACATAGTTGACCATTATGTTGTACCAACATGGCTGCCACCAAACAGCTGTGATCCATTTTTGAGTCTGCCTGTAAGTACAGTATTGTATAAGTACTGTTCTATTCCCTGTTATGCTCACAGTTATATGTTCACTTGAACTTTCTGTATCATCAGGATGATGCTCACTTAAAAGACGCACTTGTGATTCCGGTTTGGACACCAGGACACTACCAGTTGTGTGTACGTATTCATACTGCATTTGAGTGATTAAAAAAAATTTGTTTTCTTGTAATGACCATAGTGCTTTGATTTCAGTGTATGCAAAACTGCAGTAAGTACCAAATAGATGTAAATGTATACATTTTAAAATAACTTTTCATGTGTTTTCAATCGTGGTGTTTTTGTCGAATATGAAAATATCAAATGGCAGATTGTGTTGTTTATAATGTAATCTAAGAAAATCAATACTGTACATTTTCTTTAGGTTTTGAAGCCAGTCCAGAAAGAAACAGGATTTGGTGCCCAGAGATACAAAGCTCTGTTGAGGTCTTTAGATGATTTTATTTTAAAATGCGAAAATGCAAATTCTCTAAATATGAAGTTTTAAAATTAACACACTCAAATGTAATATTCATCTGCTTGTATTTTATAAATTGTTAGGCAGATAATGCAAGTATAAATGTACTGCATCCTGTGTTGGAGGTTGTACTGCTTGAATCATCACAAGAGGTAAAGTTGTGTTACAGGATTAGCAACAAAGTCAAAGTAATTGTTTCTTTTTGTTTTTTGAACAAATACTGAATTAATGCTTTTTGTTTTTTACAATAGTATCTCCCTTGTTCTTTGTGTTATTTTACAGAATCGATTGATGGGAGATTTAAAGGAAGCCAGCAAGTGGTGTTTGGAACAGTCAAGTGTGCTGCTTGGTTCTGTTCAGCTGCCCAAAGTACTCTGTATGGAGGATGAAGATGTTGATGAGGCCTTGGACAAATTACAGAAGGCTGAATTTTCAGAGGACAGAATTATTGCTCTGGAACCTTTCAGCTTTTTCTTTACTGAGATGAAGGACATGAACTTGTTCCTTGAACATGTAATTGATGTCATGAATCTGAAAGTATTCTGTCGAACTGAAACAGAAGAAAATACATAATGTGCTTCCTTGCATTCATTCTTCTGTTTTTATTCGTTATGGAACTGTTCTTAACTTTTATTTATTTTTATATTGTACTATTTTCTAAAACTAATGTCAGTTTATCCAATAATAAAAATTGTTCATAGTTGTAAATAGTCTGTCTCCTTGTAACAGGCTTAAAATAAAAAAATAAAATTACAATTTGCATCAGCCTAATTTTTATTTTTTATCCATAATTTTGGAAGATAATTTTGTGTTGCTATTTAGACCTGATCGTTCTTTTGTAGCTTTGATAATGATATTTTTGCTGGTATAAATGTTAAATAGTCGTAGCCTACTTTAATGCTAAAGTACAATATTATAATCCTACGATAAACAAGCAGCAAAAAATAACGTTTGGGGGGAAAAGTCTCGTTATAGTTCTAAAGTACTTTAAATCATTTAACAGCATCATACAGCGTCTTTATTGGCAACGCGAACGAACGACTGGAAACTGTTATTTCCGGTTTATTTGTGTCGATTGCAAGTGACGTGGCAGGTACCGAAGACAAATCAATACTGTACATTTTCTTTAGGTTTTGAAGCCAGTCCAGAAAGAAACAGGATTTGGTGCCCAGAGATACAAAGCTCTGTTGAGGTCTTTAGATGATTTTATTTTAAAATGCGCGTTGCGCTCTAAATATGAAGTTTTAAAATGAACACACTCAAATGTAATATTCATCTGCTTGTTTTTTATAAATTGTTAGGCAGATAATGCAAGTATAAATGTACTGCATCCTGTGTTGGAGGATGTACTGCTTGAATCATCACAAGAGGTAAAGTTTTGTTACAGGATTAGCAACAAAGTCAAAGTAATTGTTTCTTTTAGTTTTTTGAACAATACTGAATGAATGCATTGAGCCGCGCCGATGACAGGTCAGCGCGGCGCGGACACTGTAATACCGCGCTGTTTCATCCCATTTTTGGGTTGTTTGGCTTGCCATATCACTGGACTCGCTGCTCGGGATGGAGAAGCAGATCGCCGAAAAAAGGCTTGGATTTGGGTCTGTTTTTCGCAGTCCTATGGATTCGGACTTACAGCGCACTAATAAAATTGTTTCATTTCGTAATTATGTTGCCTGCCCAAAGTACTCTGTATGGAGGATGAAGATGTTGATGAGGCCTTGGACAAATTACAGAAGGCTGAATTTTCAGAGGACAGAATTATTGCTCTGGAACCTTTCAGCTTTTTCTTTACTGAGATGAAGGACATGAACTTGTTCCTTGAACATGTAATTGATGTCATGAATCTGAAAGTATTCTGTCGAACTGAAACAGAAGAAAATACATAATGTGCTTCTTTGCATTCCTCCTCCTGTTTTTATTTATGGAACTGTTCTTAACTTTTATTTATTTTTATATTGTACTATATTCTAAAATTAATGTCAGTTTATCCAGTAATAAAAATTGTTAATACTTGTAAATAGTCTGTCTCCTTGTAACAGGCTTAAAATAAAAAAATAAAATTACAATTTGCATCAGCCTAATTTTTATTTTTTATCCATAAATTTGGAAGATAATTTTGTGTTGCTATTTAGACCTGATAGTTCTTTTGTAGCTTTGATAATGATATGTTTTGCTGGTATAAATGTTAAATAGTCGTAGCCTACTTTAATGCGCACTAATAAAATTGTTTCATTTCGTAATTATGTTGCTTTTTTGGTGTATTTTATAGTTCTATTGTCAGTCACAGCATGTTGGAGAAAATGCCTTTTGTAGCCCATGACAATCAAAGTAAACATTACATGACAAGTAAAGGTTAAACGATTGCACAAATGTTATTTATTTTAAGACATACTGTTATACTATTTAAACTTCTTCTTCTGAGACCAGTAATTTTCAACTGTACTGTATATCCTCCTAGGGCTTTAATGCTACAGGCACCAAACTCGTCAGAGACCTTGGACCTGCTCTATATGTTTTCTAACTCATGAGACTTACAGTTTTTGTATAAATAATTATAAAAATCAAAGGTTTCCCATAGACCTGCATTGGCTGAGCAAAAATGCCATAAATGTTAAATAGTCGTAGCCTACTTTAATGCTAAAGTACAATATTATAATCCTACCATAAACAAGCAGCAAAAAATAACTTTTGGGGGGGAAAAGTTTCTGTCTCGTTATGTTTTCTAACTCATGAGACTTACAGTTTTTGTATAAATAATTATAAAAATCAAAGGTTTCCCATAGACCTGCATTGGCTGAGCAAAAATGCCCTAGAGGACAACTGCAGTCCACTAGAGGGAGCCACAGGATAAGAAATCTACTTTACTTTCGTTTTCAGACAGTTAAATTTAAAAATAATTGCATACTTTTCATCATCAGTCAATCCACGAAATTAGTTTGTCAAGCTATTAAAATACTCATAATTTAAATAAAAAAGGCCTTTAAATGAATTTACAACCACATTTGGGTGACAACCTCAAATTTGAACAAAAATTTACACAATAATGTAACTCAAAAGAGTCATCTGGCACAAAAAGAGCTTGAATCAGTGAATCCTTTGGAATCTGTTCATTTACAAGAACCATCCTAATTAACCGATTCATTACGAGTTTTCAAAGCTACATACAGAGGGTACTCATACTGAATTTTCTTTTTTTGTTTGCCATTGCAGCTGTCACCATTTATTTCTGCAGCAACATGCATTTACTGCTTTTGACCTCTAACTGGCGCTATAACCATAGACTTTCACAAGTCGGGATCAAAGCACATTTTGTGAGTAGCATGACAGAGGGAGGGCCATTTAGCATGAATAAATGAATAAATAGACAAATAGATAAATATAATTATTTAATTAATTTTTTTTGCTTCAGCTCACTCAGCGGTGAAGTTGCATTCGCAATACAAATGTGACAAAACGTTTAATTTTGCTACATCCTTCTGATCACTGGGAAGTACTGCATGTTACTGGAAAACTACATTGTTTTGACAGCATCTGAACCAGAGTCAATGACAGTGGTTTGCGTGTTGGATGTGAAAAATGCCACACGCTGACAAACTATATACCTTGGTTTAATTTTCTTGTCATCGTTTCACTCTGCATCAACTCTTTATCTACAGATCACACGACTGTTATTGTTACTATGCAAGAAATAATCACTTTCTAAAAATGTGAAAACAAACATAGAATGTGGACAGTTCTGTGTGGATCAGTAGTGGATTCATAGATATAGCGGTCGGACATGAACTATTTGCTATTTAAGTATTTTGAAATGTATGTTGAGGAATAATGATTATTCATCAGAAAAATCCAATGTGAGTGGTGAATAGTTATTGTGCAAATATATGTAGTTCTACTTGAATATGTTATATGTGACCCTGGACCACAAAAACAGTCATAAGGGTCAATTTTTCGAAATTGAGATGTATACATCATCTGAAAGCTGAATAAATAAGCTTTCCATTGGTGTATGGCTTGTTAGGATAAGACAATATTTGGCCGAGATACAATTATTTGAAAATCTGGAATCTGAGGGTGCAAAAAAAAAAAATCTAAATATTTAGAAAATCGCCTTTAAAGTTGTCCAAATGAAGTTCTTAGCAATGCATATTACTAATCAAAAATTGTTTTGATATATTTACAGTAGAAAATTTACAAAATATTTTCATGGAACATGATCTTTACTTAATATCCTAATGATTTTTGGCATAAAAGAAAAATCAATAATTTTGACCCATACAGTGTATTTTTGGCTATTGCTACAAATATACCCCAGCGACTTAAGACTTGTTTTGTGGTCCAGGGTCACATATGTAAAACACTGTACATATGTTAGCACTGTTTGACAGTGTTTCCGCATTCAGAACGCCTTCACAGCATGACTATTACTGTACTTTAGTGAAACCACTGCCTTATTCTGTTCAAACTAGTGCAGAGACCCTGTAACAGTATATTGGTCACAAGCTACGAGAAACTCAATTATTTTGTGCAGAGAAAGCGAATGAAATCTTAGCAGCCATGGTCGGTGTGTTTCTCTTTGCATGTAAGTACTGAAATTACAAAATCTGTCATTAATGATCAATAAATTAAATCTACACAAATACTGGGGGTGTTGGGTTAAAAAAAATGTTGATTATTATTTTTAGATATCTCAGTGAATCTATTCCTTAAATGTCAAGGTATGTTCCAATAATACACTAAATAAACAACTCTGCAGTAAATTTACTATTGTACTTATCAGGATGAAAAAGTCCCAAACTTCTTTCCTTCCCAGGTCAAACGATTCATCAAGCTAAGATTTTCAGTGAAAATACAGAAGTACCAGAAGGTGGAAGACTGGAGGTTACCTGCAGCACATTTGGCTTTACAGGTCTCTAACTTCTTTCCCTCGCAGGTCAAAAGATTAATCAAGCTAAGATTTTCAGTGAAAGTACAGAAGTACTAGAAGGTGGTAGACTGGAAGTTACTTGCAGCACATTTGGTTTTACAGTAAAGGCAGTTTATTTATATCTGTGTAAAAATGGTAAAGCTATTGGTATGAAAAACGAGCCCACTCGACAAGACACCGCCTTTAAAATAGAGAGAATAGAAATGAACCATTCAGGCAACTACAGCTGTGTGTTTTCAGAAGAGCAGTTGGAAATAACCAAAGTGACAGGATATGGTCATAATTACATCTTCATAAATGTGATTGGTAAGATACACAGCATTTTTGCTTACATTTGTGAGTGTGTTTGATTCATAGGCACAGATGAAATGTTGAATTACTTTCATGTGCAACCACAATAGACTCAAAATAGCCTTTAATGAGAGAGAAATGTTTGATATTGTGTTTTTTTTGGATTGATTGGTCCTGGAATATGTTAAGGGACACACTACAACATTTAATCATAAGTGTTCTCCTTCTCGCCACAGAATCTTTTATTTATACACAGATACATTTGCTTAAGCCTGAGGTGCCAGTGGGAAGTGATGCTGAGTTTAACTGTTCAACATCCAATCCTTTGCACAAAAACCAGTCCAAGAACATGATTTTGGTTTATCTCATCAAAAATGGAAAGCCTATTGAAGTTAATATTTGGGACACAGAGAAGATGACGACAACATTCACCCTCACAGAGGTCCGGATTGAAGATGCTGGGAAATATAGTTGTGTTGTATTGTTAAACATACTCCCTTACCATGGAATGAGACTTCATCAAAATATTAAAGTCAATCTTCAGATTACTGGTAATGGGAGGGGACAAACAAAACTAAACAATTTACAATTTATAATTATAATGTAATCAGTTCAGTGGAAGTTGTAATTATTACAGAAATAATGTACTTAAAAAGAATATACTGTACTTGAGTGCAAACTGAATGTAATGTTTTCAGGCACTTAACTGAATGTTAATTGCAATAACATGAAAATGTGTTTATAGTTTATATTAAATGCAGTTATTATATTAGCTGAAATTTAGAGTTGTTTTTAACCCACTTAATTAAGACGTAAGTGATGTGCAATTTCATAATTCTGTTGTCTGCAATATGGTTAAAGTGTGTTGAAACTTGCATGCCATTTATTTACATATATTTGTAATTACACATTTGTAATTAAGTTGCAATTTAGTACATTTAAAATATATTAAATATAAATGTAATATTTAACACATTTAAAATTATATCAAATTTAAAAAAATTTTACGCTTTAGTATATATGTGCATTAGTATAATATTAAACACATCAAAATAAGTGCATTAAAGCATGACAAAAGATTATTAAAACAATGATTTAAAACATACGTTAAAATAAAACAATTAATACAACATTATTACAGTGCACACTTTTTAAGTGTTCTTAATTGTAAAAGAGTCATGAAAGTGTTATCTTTAACTCGGGTAGCCTTTTATTTCATTTATATTATATTACCTGCAAATACAGTATACAACACATTCAATATAATTAATGCACTTTTTTCATAAGAGTAGTTAAGTACAGTACTAAAATATAATAATTAAGTAAACTGTCAAAATAAGACATTTTTTGTGTTTCTGTTTGTTTCTTTGACAGCGACATCTAATAGCAGCATTGTCAAAGTCATAATTGTCATAATGTGCTCTATCATAGTATCGCTCTTCAGTCTGTTTCTGGGAATCTGGGCACTGATCCGAAAACGAGGTACCACTTTCTCTAGATCTGCAAACACCGACACATTTCACTTTGTTGAATTGTTCTGGTTAAATCCTAAAACTCATTTTCCTTCTGGTAGGATGCCTTGGAATCCACAATGAAAGGTCAGTTTGAGAAGTTACGAGAAATTAAAATAAATTAGAAATGAAAATATACCAGATATTAGATTTAGAACAATTTTAATGCATTCCTAATCAACAGATCCTCGAAAAATGAGACAGAGCTCAGAGGAACAGAAGTGTTATATGAAGGTATTCATTGTATGGTTATTGTTTCTTGTTGGATTATATCCTATGGAAAACAGAAGGTTTGGGTAGGCTGTCACTATACATAACTGAGCTTATGGATTTCCATTAACTCATGTTGTTTATTAACTTTCCTACATTACCAAGTCAACCTGATCTCATGAGAAAATCTGACTACTTCACTATGTGGCAATATCATATGAATTCGTACAGTTTTTAGAAAAAATGTAAGCATGAAGCTTCATCAATAGGGCATATATAGGCAGATCGAATTAATTCGTACAAATTAGATATCGTGCTGGGCCAGTCATTCTTAAAAGTTTTAGATAGTTCTGTACATATATAGTTTAAGATATTTCTGTACATAAATGTAAGTGGCGGTGGTACATATTTTAAAGGGATAGTTCACCCAAAAATGACAATTCTGTCATAATTTGCTTACCCTTATGTATACCCTTATTGTACCCTTATATAAGGGTAAGCAAATACAGAACCTCAAAGCTAAAGAAATGGACTAAAAACCCTAAAACTCCAATTTCTCTACTCTCTCCTTGTAATTTTGTATCTTACATTAACAAATCTATATTCCAGAAATTGACAAACCTCACACATCTGGTACTGGTGACATACAACGTGTTGTCTGGTAAGCCAGTAATGCATGTATGAATATGCTTTGTGTTGTTTTCATCTCTCATTTTTCATACTTCTGACTGATTTCACATGTCTTTTCTCTTGTCTGTTGCAATTTCAGCTTTCATATGAATGATTGATTAGTCTCTCTCTCTCTTTTTTCTTATTTACTGTTTTCACACAAATGCTGTAAATCAATGTCCATAATGACTCAGGGCTGCCTCAGAGTGTGATGATTCCTCTGAAAATGGTAGGTCTGCACTGAATGAATGAATGAATGAATGAATGAATGAGTGAATGTTGGGTAATTATTGAAGCAATCTTACAGTATTGTAAAACACAGTAATATATACACAGAAATTTAGTCATTTTGTGCTGTGAAATTACAATGACTAGCCGCGTCTGCATTACACGAATGTCTTGTATTTTTACAGATGAAGAGCATAATGAAGTGTGATGTGAAGTACAGCACCTGCAAGCATTACAGTATGATTAAATTATGCTGTTGCAACTTTGTGGTGTTATCTATGCTTTTGCTGTTTTACAAATGTTGCTTTTTGTGGTCTATTTTAGCTTGTCTTTTTAAGTTTCTGTTTTAATTTACTATTATCTCTTTATTGTCACCATTGTTGATTTTTTATGACACTGACCAACTGACTGATTGTTGACTATCACTTTAGTCACTGTGCACATTTTTTTTTTATGCTAACATTATTGTAAATTATCTTTCAAGACTGGAAATTAACTCTCAGAATTCATAGCAAAACACAATACACATATTGTTAATGTAACATTAAATTTTAGAAAACAAACTGATGTTGGTTTTATTTTATTATTATTTTTCTTTAATCTGCAGTGTGTTAGTGTTTTCACAAATGTACTGAAGAATATCTCACAATTAAACGCTTGGAATTTAAATAATATTTCCTCATTTTTTATGCACTTTAAAAAAATCTAACTTTCATTTTGTCAGACAAACTCTATTTTAAAGGTTGATTGAACTGTGAAATGTACTAACTGTTGACATTACATAAAGATTAAATTAAAGTAATTTTGTATGAACAAGTTAAAATAATAAAATACTAAATAACTTATAACACTAATGATACACTGTGTTTAATAATTGGGCCTTTTTTTGGTTAAAGCATGGGGACTTGTGATGGCAAATATTTGTTTTTCAGAATCAGTTGATATTTCATCCATGTAGTGTTTTTAGTTACATTTTGCTGTAAAAGTAGAGTAATTCATGTTTTCTTCTGTGAAGTTTCTTCCATTGCAATAAGTATATACATCTTGTTTTGGAGTAAAGTAGTAACTCTATATAAACTTTTCAGTGTGCTATGAACATAAAATGTATACACAAGCTGATACACAAGTTAGACTTAGAAAAGAATAAAGGACATTCTATAACACAATTATGTAATATTCCAAATTCTGATGTTACAGCATAATTGTTCTTTTTCAAAAAATATTATCTTTATTATCTTGAAAAATAACAAAAAACGTATGATGCACTGTGAAAGGAAATCTGCTTATATTGTACAAATATTCATTTTGCTGTAAAAGTAGAGTAATTCATGTTTTCTTCTGTGAAGTTTCTTCCATTGCAATAAGTATATACATCTTGTTTTGGAGTAAAGTAGTAACTCTATATAAACTTTTCAGTGTGCTATGAACATAAAATGTATACACAAGCTGATACACAAGTTAGACTTAGAAAAGAATAAAGGACATTCTATAACACAATTATGTAATATTCCAAATTCTGATGTTACAGCATAATTGTTCTTTTTCAAAAAATATTATCTTTATCTTGAAAAATATCAACAAAAAAGTATAATGCACTGTGAAAGGAAATCTGCTTATATTGTACAAATATTCAGCTCATACATGCAATTCAAATTATACTATCTTTTATATCATACTAACCCCAAAATGTCTGTACATGTCTATTTTTACTACATAAAAGAATCAATGTCTTTGCCATGCTTGTAAACTAAACGTTTAGAGAGATATCAACTGAGCAGAATGCAACATCTTTAACTGCAGGAAACTACTGTATGTACAACTCTGCTTCTGTCTGTCTTTGAAGAGGCTAATGCAGTTATATTTCAGATTATAATTTTTTTCACATAAGAATCACCTGAATTCTGATTTCATTACTATAGTGTAGATGCACATTTGAGATACATTGGGTTTCTTTTTAGATTAGTAGTATTTCAGTGCAAATGCCTAAAACAGATTAAACTGGTCTAAACACATTTGCATAAACACACCAAAACTGAAATTAAAGTAAGAAATCAGAAAGAATGTTGGTGTGTTCACACATTATTTGTTTTTCTTTGTTTACTTTGTTCACTGAGTGCTTACATAAATTATATATTACAGGGAGATGATGTCAGGGCTTGGTGCAGTAGATAACTCATTCACATTTGAGATACATTGGGTTTCTTTTTAGATTAGTAGTATTTCAGTGCAAATGCCTAAAACACATTAAACTGGTCTAAACACATTTGCATAAACACACCAAAACTGAAATTAAAATAAGAAATCAGAAAGAATGTTGGTGTGTTCACACATTATTTGTTTTTCTTTGTTTACTTGCATACTTTGTTCACTGAGTGCTTACATAAATTATATATTACAGGGAGATGATGTCAGGGCTTGGTGCAGTAGATAACTCATGAAGGCATGGAATATCCAAACAACAGTTACTTAGTTTACTTAGAAACATGCAGAAACACAGATCAGTAAAACGCAACCAATATAACACATACAATAACCAACATCAAACTGAACCAAACAGGAAGTATTTATACACAAGGCAAATGAGGGAACTAATGAGATAATTAACAATGTAACAGGTGACTGAAATGACTAATTAACCATACTGAAAAACTAGGACAAGACAAACTAAAAGCAAAGGAAACTGATGAAAACAAACTGAAAGGCCATAATCATGACAGATGACTTGTCTGTCCGATTTCTCACTTTGTACGAGTACAAAGAAGCACCACTTCAGCAGTGTGTGTAAAATTACACCAGATGGAAAATTTGCTAAATGTTTAAGTGCTAGTGGCTTAGATGTCTATGGGTATGACCGTTATGACACACAGTACACATTTAATAAGCATATTATAGATGGTCAGAAGAGCAAAATATGAATTGGCTGGTCAAACTGCGAAAAATACAATCAACAGACAAGCAAACATATTGTGGGCAGTATTACAGGTTTTTAACTAATGGCCAAGTTCATATGCAACATGTATAACCACACACACACGCACCTCACATACTGTATTTAACCACCTTCCTATCATTAGTCTCAGCAAATGCCGCCTCACTAGAGGCGAAACTAGAAATAGAGCAAAGTTCTGCATCACACGCCTAGTACTGCATCATATATGTCTACATGTCTACTCATATAATAGCTTTAACCACAGTCAGTTGCACTGCAGTGGAAATGTACACACTGACTTTGTAGCTGCAATCCACTGAATTTCAAACGACAACAAGCAAAATGCACAAATTTGCTTGCCTGGCGGGAGCAGCTACTATCCATAAACTCTGTTCAACCTTTTAATTACTTTCTATAAAACCTGATATTTGCATGCATTTTGTGTATACTTGATTAAAAAGATGTCTTTAATCAAGATTTAAACAGAGTGGATCTGTGCCCCGACCATTTGCTCAGATAATTTAGAAATGTGCGTATATTGAACATAGCAGAGGGCCTAAAACAGAACCTTGCGGCATTAGAACAAATTAGATAGTTCCTCATTTAAATAAACTAAACGGTAGCATATTTCATAGATATTCATTTGTACGGAGGAGCATAATTGAGCAGACGCATTTTTTGCAGATCTCATGCACTCCTTTTGCAAAACTCTAAACACATTCTCACTCACTAAAATGCAAATGTGCACTGTGATATACTTGTGATGCAAAACCCTAAACACAAGAAAGCAAATGTTAGGCACAACTGCAACATGGTTGTCATCGTTTACACACAATAATTCAAAACTGTTCACACTTGTTTCTAAATATGTGAATGTACAAAATATAAACCGGTTCAAAGTGCACAGATGGCATGGGTGCATCCATCAATCTGAGAGGTACGGAACAATAGAATAGGCCTATAAATACACATCTACACATGATTGGTGTATTTATTTTCTTTTGTACGGTGTAATACTGTAGTCACAATCACAAATGCTTACAGTAAAAAAAAAAGTTTTTCAATGAATTATTCAACATCTCTCTGCCAATTACTTTCAATCTTGAAAAGAAATGTACATAGGAGCTCATGAAAGAGCTCATGAAAGAAGAGCTTAAGGTTTTGAATAACTGTGTATATGCTATATCCAAAAATATAATATTATGGCAAAGGTGTTTGCAACACAAGACAAATGTTTACATTTTGAGATGTGTTGGTGATATTTTGAATGCAGTGCTTCATTTTGCAAGTGGTGAGACATTTTGCATTTTGTGCGCGCAATTCTTGGATTTGTGTGTAAAGTTTTGAAAAAAAGAAGCAAAGTTTTGAAAATGTGTGTAAGCAGTTTGTAATGAGTAGTCCACTGAAGGAGAGTTGAAGATGAACCCAAATGAAATTTATTTACAAAGTGAAACAAACATCTAAATATAATCCAAATACAGACTTGACGTAGCATGAACAAACTAGACTCACCGACAGCAGGTACATACATTCAATACATGACAAGAGACAATGGCAACAAGAGGGCTACATATAGAAAACACTAAGGGTCACATGACAAGAAGCAACCAATGAACAAATCAATCAAGAACCACATGACAGGACAATAACCAATGAGGAACAAGACACATGACTATGACAACCAATCAGAACTTGACACATACACAGGGCAGAAATACATGAGGGCAAGGGAAGCATGACACCAACAGTATGAATCAAATTGCAAAATAAAAGACATGAAAACAAGAACATGAAACAAAACCCAAAACAGACCTTACACAGTTGAAAAAAAACTGTAAATGTGCTGACTTGTCAAGGCTGGATCCACCACACCAGAGGGTTTTTATTCCCTGTTGCCTGCCTGCGACGTAGATGAAGTCCTCTGTTTTTTTTTTTTTTTTTACATATATGTATGTATGTATATATATATATATATACATACACTGTGTGTTTGTGTGTGTGTGTGTGTGTTTTTTCCTGTTTGAGAGTAACATTTTTTTTGGTATATAGATATAAATATATTCACCAAACTTAGGTGTGATTTCTTTTGTTTGTGTGTGTGTTTTATTGCAAAATATTTACTAAATACAATAATCACTTTTTTTGTAACTACATGCACTGGACACTGTGTGCTCCATTTTTTTATGTAGTGTCTAATGAATGATCTGTGGTGTGTATATTATTGACTAATGTGTGTATGCTTTGAAAGCTTTGTTTGATTTTGAGTACAGGTGAAATGGTTTTGAAGCAATGGTTTGATTTTGCCAGAAGAGTCAGGGGTTCTGTGAACTTAGTTTGAAGGTTTGGATTTGTGTTTGAGGTTTTGAGAAAATGAGTGATGGTTTCAAGAAATGTCTTTTAGCAATTCAGAAAAACTGTAATACTGTAACTGCCAACTTGAAGGGTTTTGGTAGGTGAGTTAAAGGAATAGTTCACCCAAAAATGAAAATTCTATCATTAATTACTCACCCTCATGTCATTCCAAACCCGTAAGACCTTTGTTCATCTTTGGAACAAAAATAAAGGTATTTTTGATGAAATCCGAGAGCTCCTGACCCTGCATAGACAGCAATGGAACTACCACGTTCAAGGCCCAGAAAGGTAGTAAGGACATCATTAAAATAGTCCATGTGACATCAGTGGTTCAACCTTAATTATATGAAGCTACGAGAATTTTTGTGTGCAAAGAAAACAAAAATAATGACTTTATTCGACCATTTCTTGTCTTCTGTGTCAGTCTTTAACGCGCATTCATGACAGTACCATGACACATGCGTGTTCATTCCTCTGCTTGTAAACAATGTACAGCGCATCCGGGTTCTAAGTCAGAATTCTGGCTTCTGCGTCAGCAGCACCACACGTGTGCATCATGGTACTTTCTTGAATGTGTTGAGGACTGACATGGAAGAGAAAAAATTGTTAGATAAAGTCATTATTTTAGTTTTCTTTGCGCACAAAACGTATTCTCATAGCTTCATAAAATTAAGGTTGAACCACTGATGTCACATATGGATTATTTTAACGATGTCCGTTACTACCTTTCTGGGCCACAAAACGTTTCAGTTGTGTTGCTGTCTACGCAGGGTCAGAAAACTCTCGGATTTCATCAAAAATATTGTCTCAGGTTACGTATGTAAACATGGTTCCCTGAGTAGGGAACGAGACACTGAGTCCTTTAGGGGTCGCTATGGGGAATGCCTCGTCGTGATCCGTGTCTGAAGCATACATTGAAAAAACACCAACAACACGTTGGCCGGCGACAGCCATGACGTCACTACCGGTGCGACTATAGTATAAATAGGCGCCGGGAGAACACATCATCCACTTCTTCGTCTGAAGCTTGCGTCCGAAGCATGGCAAGAAACCTAGAGGAAGCAGTGTCTCATTCCCTACTCAGGGAAGCATGGTTACATACGTAACCTGAGACGTTCCCTTTCAAGGGAACTTCGAACTGCGTCCTCTAGGTGTCGCTATGGGGAACGGTATACCCACGCCACCATGCTGAGGGGAGTGCATGCCAGAAACCATGGCGAGCACTAAGTACCAACTCTACCATAGCCATGGGAGTTGCCCCGGGACGTTACGACGGCTGTCAGTGACATTATCCCCTACGGCCAAAGGCCTAGGCTACATACCCCAAAAAAC
>NW_015542387.1:143874-146229 GCF_001515605.1 Sinocyclocheilus anshuiensis | reverse complement strand
GAGGATACATAGGTGGAGTGGTGCCCAAGGTGGAACCGGGGCCTAACCGACTCAAAAAAGGGCACGAAGCCGCCATGCGTAGCCCCGACCATACAGGATTTTAGAAAGAACGCAAAAAGCTTAATGTGCGAACTTACCACAGGGACTTCGCATGCGCACTTACCATATCATGGATTTTAAAGATACCTTTCTAAGGGGCCCTCGTGGCACTCTGAAAGAGCAGCCCATAGATGGAAATGGTGCATCCCAAAACACTATGTTTGAGAAGTCATCAACTCGATCTAAGGTATAATGCTGGAGTGGCTAGCAGTAAATCTCTAGCTGAGGGAGCAAACACCCAGCTCTCAATCGAGAGGGGGCTCAACCTACAGCATGTTCCGATGCTGGAACAGCTAGCAGTTACTTAGCTGAGGGAGCAACACACCCAGTTCTCAATCGAGAAGGGGGCTCGACCTACAGCATGTTCCAATGCTGGAACGGCTAGCAGTAATTTACCTTAGCTGAGGGAGCACAACACCCAGCTCTCAACGAGAGGGGGCTCGACCTACAGCACGATCGTTAGAAATCAGAAGGGTAAGCGTACTGCGAGCTAGCCAAAAGGCTCAGCGCATCAGAGAGGCAGAGGAAGGGCCTAGTTCGCCTGATGCTGCTGGTTCCAGGTGCTCTGGGAAAACAGAGATCTCAACTCTCACGTGAGAGGAGAACTCCGAATTCAGAAAGGAGTAGCGTGCTCATAGGTAACCCTTTGATAAAAGGGGAGCACTGCTAAACACTACCACGAGAACAGCGCATGGAGCGAGGAATCTAACTCCTCAGAAGGGAGAGAATTCAAATGCTCGAAAGAAAGTACCATGCTCACAATAACCCTAAATGATGAGGGGAGCGATGCTTCAAAAGTGTGTCAACAGAGACACACTGGTTGAGTGGAGCCCAAGGTACTGGGGTCTAAACCAACTCAGAGAACGGGAACAAGGCTAATAATGCGTAACCCTTACCATACAGGATTAGAGAAAAGTGCGCAAAGTATAACATGCACACTTACCACTATGTGGATTTTAGAAAGTGCGCAAAGTGCTCAGCGTGCCCACTTACCACTATGTGGATTTTAGAAATTGCGCAAAGCTTAGCGTGTGCACTTACCATAGCAAGCATTTAAGAGCTTCCCAAGCATCTGTTCACAGATATCCGGAAGTACTGAGCCAAACGGGAGAGGTAAGCTCAAATACAACCCTCTAAGGCGAGGGGAGCACTGCCTGAGACAGCATTACACAAGAAGGTTCTCGCAAATGCCACCTATACTTCCCGCTCGATGCCTCAGGAAGAGGGGATATCCTGGTGACTAGGAAACCCCTCAGGGCGACCTAGATATGGTGTACCAGACAGGGCAGCCTGAAAGCATAAGCCCAGCCCGGACGTCCAGGAAATTTTTGCAGTGCCGTGCCAGGGGCCTGATGATCAAGAAGGCTCCCGCAGAAGCCTGTGACCTGGCCGCATGATCCAGGAAGCATGAAGCCAGCACCAGGGCTATCATACCGGCTGGACACCATATCGACGAGTGACGTAAACACTGCAAGTCGAGCACCCGGTTTCTGAATCCAACAGAGGGGCGTGCTCACCGAGGACCTACCCTAGAAAAAGGACAGAATCACACAGGTCCCGGAGAACACTGCAAAGAAAGCTAGCAGATGGATTATACACACAACCACCAGCGCATTAAATACACAAACACACACACACATATATATATATACTGTATATATATACATATATATTTAGAAATGGATCATACTCCCCCACCATGGTTCCCGCGCCGGAGCCCCGTTCAAGAAGCGACCCGAAGAAGCCTCTAGTTCGGACCATCAGTATGGTGGTCACTATGAAGCCATAGAACCAACCAAACATTATAGGCCCAGCATAGGAGACTGAACCCCTGGGATGTTCGGGCTCAGACCTGGACCTTCGTGGAATGAAGTATTTGAAGGCCGCTGAGCGTGCCTTCGCCTCCCTGAACTTCTTGACCACCGTATCAACGGAGGTACCAAAAAGTTCAGAAGGTGAAACCGGAGCATCGGAGAAGGACCCTCGCCTTTATCCAGGTCTTTCAGCAGGTCAGCCTGATATGCCTGGAGCACCGCCATCGTGTGCAATGAAGTGACAGCCTGACTTGCTGCTGCTGCATATGCCCTGCCATTCAAGCGAGATGTATCCTGAAGGGGCTTAGAGGGAGGTAGTCTTAAGAGAGGGCGTCTCACCCATCGAGAGATAGCTGGCCAGCGTCTCTCTATAGGGGGCATCTTCTCATAGCCGTTTTCGCGCATCGCCTCGATGTTGGCATAACTCGTATGCTGGAATCGA
>NW_015542387.1:129617-143703 GCF_001515605.1 Sinocyclocheilus anshuiensis | reverse complement strand
ACCCCTAGAGGACGCAGTTCGAAGTTCCCTTGAAAGGGAACTTCATTTGTGTTCAGAAGATGAATGAAGGTCTTACGGGTTTGGAATGACATGAGGGTGAGTAAATAATGATAGAATTTTCATTTTTGGGTGAACTATCCCTTTAAAAATGTTGTCATTAGGCTCTCTTGCTACAGGTAACACTTCCTATATTAATTTAGTTGGTATACAACTACCATACAAAACATGTTATTGGTTTAGATTTTTTTTTTTAGCTCTTCCTGTCTATAGTTATAAAGCATTGCAATTGTGTTTGGGGGGCACTATATGAGACTGAATCATAAGACTCGTGTGCTATTCATCTTCACTGGTCAGTGTTATTTATAACCACACAAATAAACAGGATGTGTATTAATGTGGAGAGATGGTGGTTTACAGGGGAATTAGGAAGGGAAAGATAAGGGCAGATGTAAAACCCCCGAAGGAAATGAGTAGATACTCAAGTATCACTCTGATCCGGACGAAAGCGCTGACGCCTTGTCTGGATCGTCATCTTTCCCTAGGCATAAATAAGATGCTGTCAAATCAGAGGTCCCTGAAAAAGGGTCAGGGTTTTACTGCAGGGGTCTACCAATTATTATTAGTATTATTTTTTGTGTGAAAAATTTAATTTCATATTTATATTCAACCAAAGCTAAAGTTAAGAATATAAAGTTCTGCCAAATGTTTCATTGTCGCTCTGACATGTGTAATGTAATAAACAGAATCATATACATGACATTTTTACTTTATTTAATACATCTAAGAAAACAACTCCTTGCAATAATAATCATTAAATTAATGATTAAATAAATAATAATGTTAATTTTAACACCATAAAGCCCGTATCATTTTTGATGTGCAATATACTGTATCATACTTGATATGCAAAATTCGAAGGCCTCTAAATGATCAACATAATCAAAACTTTGCTGAAACTTAAACTTGTTGTATACGGTCTGCTACATTTTGTCTTATTGATACAACAGATACTTTTCTAGCAAGTAAAAACCCTTTTAGTATAGTTCTAAAAATGTTCACATTCAGGTCGTGGTAAACATGTCCTTTTGCTGTGAAATCTTTAATAAGTTTTATAAATTAAGCATAAAAGCAAATTTTTATATTGTTAGTGATATTTCAAGATGAACACTTACCTGACTGAGTCAACTTAAATTTACTTGATTATCCATACATAATTTCTAATGTATCTAATGAATAAATACTAGTATATTTAAAAAAAGTACTAGTACTTAAAGAATGAACACTAGTAGCTAAAAAATAAGTACTAGTGGCATAAAAATAGATTTTCTGAGACTATTGTTTCATATGTCAGGCTTTACAGGGTTAATGCATTTTTAATTTAAGTATATATGTGGATATAGATGTGGACATTTTACAGCCTAAGTGACGTTGATGGAAAAGCAATATTTTATTTTATTTTGATTAAAGATTCATATTGTGAATCATTTACAATATGACCTGGAATAATTTAAGACGATGAATGTAAATAGGGTCAGTTTTCATGTTGACTTTAATATGGTATTTATAGTCCAGGCCATAACTCTGTCGATGTTACACATTATGTTATAAAGGGTATCTGCTCAGTCTCTCTATCCACCAAAGGGTCATTAGCCTAAAAACGACTGAAGACCTCTGGTGTACTCTCATTAACATGTGTGCATGTTTTGAGCAGGAGGGGGTAGACTTTACAAGATAATGGAGGATCCACATGATTGGCTGTTTTTTTCTGTGCGGGAAAATGCAAGGGGGGTGGGCTTGCCTTTCTGGAGGAGGAGGAGCAGGAGACCGTGACAGAGTGTGAGTGTGTGTGTGTGTGTGTGTGTGTGTGTGAGAGAGAGAGAGAGAGAGAGATAGTAAGCAGCCACACATAAGCTGGTTGGCATGGACACACGACAGGCAAATGGAAAATAAAAATTCTAAAGATTCCGCTTTCTTCCAGTTCATAATCAGGTAAGGAAAAGAAAATGACGAAGAAAGAAAAATGGTGATAAATAGAAAGAGGGCCACTGGTTGTTTGCAGACTGATGAATGTGTGCAATCTCAACAGACAGGTGGATAGATGCATGCTTTGTGTGCTTGTGTAAAGGTCTGTTCATGTGCATGATGCAGAACATGGTGATATTCCTATAGATTACCACATAGCATGGCATGTATATGAATAGATATATTTGTGGTCATCTGCACATACATGAAAGATGCAAAAGACGCAGCATGCAGGTCTTTACTGCATATCACATGTATGCTTAATTGCTAGCAAGCTTGTGAGTCTTTAATAACAGCTCGGACTGTATTTGTGCGTAATAAAATGCATGCATGTTTATGGCTGCTTCCAGGTCTTCTCTGTGGCTTTGCTGCTCCTGATGGTACCATGGTAACAGCTCAAAGCGCCGTCAGATCTCTCCTCCCGCTAGTTTGCTGTGCTGTCCTCTGCTCCTCTATAGGTGAGTGCCTCTGACCTTGGCTCAATGCCCCATCTAACATATGTGGCTGGGTGAAATCTCATGAAACCTGTCAAGAACATGCCCAGGTCATAATTCAATCTAAAATTAAAAGAAAGCAATTATAATTTATATACATAGATAATTTCTATAATTATTTTAGGACCTTTAAAAAATACCTATAATAAAAAAGTTAAAAAGTGCTGAATTTGGAACGTTGTTTTGTCCATGTAATGGAAGTCAATGATCACTAAAATTGTTTGCTTACCACCATTCTTCAAAATATACATACAGTATTTTTTTCCCTCAGTGGTGGGCAGGGCCGTGCAGAGACCTTTGGAGGGGCAGGTGCTCAAAGTATAAAACGGGCACATGGAGCACGGCTTTTACTGAGACATGTATCGAAACGGATGCTTCTGTATTGATAGCAGCAAATGCCGTGACGCAGTTTTGAAAAAGAAACACAGAACAGAAAAGACCATTTTAAGTTTAAAAGTGAAATAAATATTTATTTGCACCTCTTAATCGCTCTGAAAATAGAAATGGAATTAAATTAGGCCTATAATTATTATTGAGTTTACAGGGTATGGTGGTTTTGCTGTTGTAAACACTACTGTTGTTGTTGTAGAAAAAATATTTCTGTCTTATTTAAAATAGAATTATATTATAATCCTGTTCTGAATTTATTTTTAAAATTATAATGATGATAAAAACAGGATTGATAAGTAGCCTATAAATCGGAGGATGAGAAAAATCAGTATAAGCCTGTTTTATCAGGGTTGTGATAATTATTTTTATCGCTCCATCGCTGATCCACGCTCTCGTGCAGAAAGTCCAAAACAGACTCATAGAAGGAATGACTTATGACGTGCAGGAAACCCTAATATGGACAAAAGCATCTGGCTATGGCTGTAGCTGAGCTGAATAAAAAGCAGGAAAAAACGTGAAGACAATAAACACGATTGTGAAAATATACGGTTTTTGTGTGTTTTTCAAGTTATCTCCAGGTAATAAATAAACTTTATGATAGAAGGAATGACTTATGACGTGCAGGAAACCCTAATATGGACAAAAGCACGTGCAACAGCTGTGCATGCTCTCTTCACGCAGTTCTTGTATAATAATAATAATTTAATAATATAAGTATACAAGCACACCGCTCTGCTGAGAATTCCTCTTACCGGCAGCCGCGGACGTTATGAAGGCATCCTGGTAGTGCACTACATTAAAGGTGTCTGAATGTAAATGTTAACAAGCACAACTTTTGATTTTAATAATGCATTAGTAAATGTTGAAATTAACATGAACTTAGATTAATAAATGCTGTAGATGTATTGTTCATGTTAACTAAAGTAGTTAACTATGTTATTGTAAAGGTTACTGTACTGTAACCTTACTGTAAAGACGACTAAATTATAATTCATTAATTTTACTAATAGTTAGATTGGGCAGGCCTTCACAAAATGGCGTTTAATTACAAAAAAATAAATACATAAATAAAAAATTGCCTTGACAAAAGGGCACTTTGGGCATCAAGGGAAAAGGGGCAGGTGCTCAAGCACCCATCGCACCCCACTCTGCACGTGCCTGGTGGTGGGGATTTTTCAGTCACTCAGCAGGTTGCACCATTATCATTTCAACCATTCATTAAAAAACACACATTCTTTATTTTGTGATAATGGCCGTCTGATTTACATTATCTTATTATACCACTTATTACATGGCTACTCACGAAGTAAATAAATATGTGGATGTGAAATATTGATTTAAATTACATGTGTAATTATACAGTAGCCTAGTTGTATATTATATTAAAGTTTTCGCTAAGGAAAAAAAAATAGTCTACTGCAATGTAGTAGATGAACACCACAACTATATTACACTAAAATTAAAAGTAAAACAAGGGAGTTCTTGCAATTGACGAATCGAAATAGAGTATTCCAGAGTGTCGTGTAATAATATAATATAATATAATATAATATAATATAATATAATAATATTTTTAGTATTATTTTGGGATGAAATGTGACCTGTGATTCACTCACTTGTCCATCTGTGACTCACATCTCTTTATCTAATTATTATTTCCAACAGCTCTCTTACATGTCTGCTGAAACAGTGTGACCTGAGGATTAAAGCATTTTCTAATCAGTCTTGTATTGATTAAGGGAGACCAGACCACAACCACATATTGATCAATGGGAAACCAAGCTGAAACCAGAATACCATCTGCGGTTGTCTGTGAAACGAACAGTCAAAGAACTTCAAGATTTATAAGCAAAGAGACGGAGCTTTGGGGCGTAGCTAAAATTGCAAAATCCAATCAATATCTAAACATGGAGCTGAATAATAGGCACAGAATGCAATCAATATATGCTATTTGGGTCATGCCACACTTCTTATAGGATAAATGCAGTACCAGTGACTAACAACCTCAATTTTAGACAGAAATTAGAAAAATTACATTCAGTTTTTTATGGCTTCTGGGTCAAATCATCAGTCTCGGTGAGGCTAGATGACTGATTCTGTTTTATATTACATCCAGCTTCAGACGTCCAAAAAACTGAATTATAGATTATTTTTATATGCAGTTTAGAGTCAAAACAGGTTTATGTGCATTGTAAAAATACATACATACATATTTATTGCATACAATTCAACATATTTTTACAAAATCCACTTACCCAAAATTAGTGCAGAAAATGTGAAAAAACTAAAAAATATAGGTCTGTATTGTACATGCATATGGAATAGTATTGTTATTTTAGCAACATTCTTACATCAAACTCCTTTGAAAATCAACTGTGCTTCTGCTATCAATTATAGAGTTAACTGCATATATAAATCAGTCCCTTCTAAAGTTCCATTTAAGTTAGGACGCTTTCATTAGATTTAACCACATATGTAGGCAGCAGACAGCTCACTGGGTTTTGGAACAGAGCTATAGTGTATGAGATTTCACATTAAAGAACATCCCTCCCACCAGTGATGGTAACAACCCAGATGATCTAAACCAATTTCACTCAGAGATTCATAAATCTCCATTCTTAACTCTACCTGCCCCCACAGAAATGAACACGTGTTCAGCTAATCATGTTGAGTTTCCCTTAGTGACTCAGACTGTGAAGACTCTGAAAGGAAAATGTGATCACACAGGATGTTGGCATGATAGCAGCAGATGCTGGAGATCCGATAACAATGCCAAATGAGCTTTATTGGAGTTGATCAAGTATATGCTGCACATTACACAGCCATAATCAAAAATGGGGGCAAAAACAAAAGTGTTGCGTTTATAATTTTGTTCAGTATAGTTACCAATATAAATATATAGCACTTGAATACAGATTGTTTCAAAGCAGTTTCACAGTAATAAACAGGAAATTAACAGAATCAATGATGCAAACTTCTTCAAAATGTCAGACAAATTCAAATTCTGCTGTAAAACAGCTCTAAATAGACAGCAGTCCAAGTCAGTTCCGTTCAATTTCAATTCAGCTATAAGAAGCTCTATAGAAAGCAATAGTGTTGTTACTGAGGTCAAGTCAGTTCAATGTTGATTCAGTTTAGTTCAATAACAGTGTCAATGTTGCAAAATTAATTAATCATGAAACAAATTCGATTCAGCTATGAAGCAGATTTATCAAACTCAATTCAGTTGAAGTTTTGTTCTCAACCAATAGTGTCAGTGCAGTCAAATCAATAATATTACTGGTATAACTAATATTATGGGCCAGATTTACCAGATAAGAGGGCAAATTAGAATGAGACTGCAATTCCATAAAAGCTTTGATGGGAGTGTAAAGTTCTGACAATGTGCAAATTAAAGAACACAGATGCAGCCAGCTCATTTCCACAGGACCAATGAAATCTACCAAGAGCAGCACAAATGAACAACTATCGCTGGCATGTCAAGTGCAAAATATTTAAAGATATGTTTATTTGGGTATTAAATAATAGCATAAATACCAGTCATTTGACTATTTAAATAATCTCCTCCCATAAATTTTGCATCTGAAAGGGAACTTCCTACAAATGCATATGCAATACAGTCAGCCACAAAACAACTGCCCATGTCTTTTCATTGCTTATTTTTCACCGTCTTCAGTAAATCCTCACAGGAGATTTTTTAGTGCCAAAACAGGGTTTGCATTGATGCAAACTGTTATTAAATCTGGCCCTAAGTGTCTTTTAAATCATAACTAAGCAAAGTAAAGGCAACAGTGGCAAGGAGACCAAACTCTATCAGGTAAAACCTATATGTCTTGGGTGAGTTGTTGATTGTGAGATCAATATGATCATTGGAAAAATGTCAACGAAATTGTCACAACGTCTATAAACCTGTGTGGTTCTTGTGTCTGGGAATGTTGCCATCTAATTATTGTTGTTTAATGTCCCAGTCCCTCCTGATTGAATGTGAGAGATTAATGTGAAGTTGTTGTTTTGCTTAAGGGCCTCCTGTGCTGTCTTCTTATGCCAAGTCAGAAGACAAGCTGCTTAAACATCTCTTCAGCAACTACCAGAAATGGGTGAGACCAGTGGAGGAACTAAATGGAACGGTGCAGGTGAAATTTGGCCTGGCTATCTCCCAGCTCGTGGATGTGGTGAGAACTAGTGATGCTGAAACAGCATTTTCCTCATCCAGGCAAAATCTTGTCTTACAGTAAACATCATATTTAAGTAATATACATTAGGAGAGTCTCTTTCATCAGCAGGTTAGGGATTTCACATTTATTGTTAACCATTGTGTTCTGTTTGGGGTCAGGAAGATTAGGGTTAGGGTTAGTGGGTAAAGGGGTAATAATGGTATAAATCATCACTAATATAATAATGTACAACATTGATATTTTTGGGACACCAAACATTAAGAACATATATAAAATCAATTTTAACAGAACATGAAGGTTAAAATAGAATAACATGGCTATAATATTTCATTTTTTTTTTCAGAATGAGAAGAACCAGCTGATGACGACCAATGTTTGGATGAAGCAGGTAAACAGTACTAATCCATTAAGGTTTATCTGATTAATACGAAATATTAATAATTTTATTCTACCTTTATTTTGCTCTTGTCATTGTGTTCTGTTCTGGTAGTATTTGGTCACTGGTACACAACCGACACACATTGCTTTCTTTACTTTTTATTTGTGTGGGGATCAGCTTTGCGCATAAATCCATGTCTCTCTGCTTTCAGGAGTGGACAGACATGAAGCTCCGATGGAATCCGGATAATTATCTGGGCATCACCTCCATCAGAGTTCCCTCAGACTCCATCTGGCTTCCTGACATTGTGCTCTATGACAAGTATGTGGTGCCACTCAGTGCCAACTGTATGAGTAAGAAAGGACTGAACATGACGTTTAACATTTCTGTTAGAACAATAAATAACATAGAGATGCTTATAATATTTTTGTATGGATATTAAGAGTGGTATTATGTGTACATATACTGCATAACATGACTTACTTATTTCATACATAATACTGTAACTATGATCATAAAATCCCTTTTTGAATCTGAAGAAGAAGAAAAGAGTGTGGTACTAGACAGTCTGTTGAGCGTTGAAATCATTAAAATCTTGAAACATATTTAATTTGAAGCCTGATCAAGTCTAAATAGTTCTTAAGTTTGACATATTTTTGTAACCTGACAAATGAAAAGTAAACTGTTACACTGCAAATTTACGGTTTTACGAGTCAAATCCTTTGTGCTCGACCCCTGTGAAAATGGCTTAGAGAGCCATTATAATTTCTATAGGTCAATATTTATTTCCCAATGTTTCCAACTTCCTGCCATGCTTGTGAAAGTACAAAAATCTTGACTTTTGTGATATGAAATGCTACTCTGAGTATGAAAGATCATATTTACTTTAATTTGACTATTTGAGAATGTTCATTTTGGACCCTGCCTGTATCTCAGCTTGATGAGTGATTCTCACCTGTAGTGCAGATGGTAATTTCGAGGCCACAGTGACAAAAGCAGTGGTGAGATATGACGGCACTATCTCCTGGACCCCTCCTGCCAGCTATAAATCTGCCTGCACCATTGATGTGACGTTCTTCCCCTTTGACCTTCAGAACTGCTCCATGAAATTTGGCTCCTGGACCTACGATGGTTCCCAGGTATGCTGTAAAGTTTGTAACTCTTATTAAAGGCATGAAAAAACAATGTTTACATCTATAAAGGAAAAATTAACCTAAATTTGACCTTTAATAATTAGCTATCGTCAGTTCATAGTGACCACTTTAATCAAGCACAAGAAAAGTAACTAAAATGACTCATACTGTATATTCTAAGTCATCTGAAGCAATAGCTTTTCGTGTTTATATGGAAATGTATGCAATAACTGCATATTGTTTCTTTTTTTAAGGTGGACATTCTCCTTGAGGATGTACATGTGGACAAACGTGACTATTTTGACAATGGTGAATGGGAGATTGTGACGGCCACAGGTAGCCGGCGTTTGAGAAGTGATGGGACGTTTTTCTATCCATCCATCACTTACTCCTTTATTATCCGACGTCTTCCTCTTTTCTACACACTCTTCCTCATCATCCCCTGTATTGGACTGTCTTTCCTGACCGTGCTGGTGTTTTATCTCCCATCTAACGGAGGGGAGAAAATCTCCCTCTGCACATCTGTTCTCGTCTCTCTTACTGTCTTCCTTCTGGTGATAGAAGAGATCATCCCTTCCTCCTCAAAGGTGCTACTCTTTTTAAGAAATCAAAGCTATATTAAGTGATTTATACTGTGTTTTGTACTGTAAGTCAGTGTGCCACACACATTTTTGAATTATTTCACATTATTGTCAGCAATAAAATTGCAGTATTTTTCAGCTATTGTTTGTTTGTGTGATAAAGTTTTACCACAAATGTAAGTTCATCCATTTAGGCATTGCAGTGATTTTCTATATTTACTTTGAGGGCCTTATGTCATTCTGCAATAGTGGTGGCAGATTCTGTCATTCACTTCTAGATGTCAAAAAGTCAAACTGAAATGCATAACATCCAGATTAGACCATATATGTAATGCTTCTGAATATATGGAATAGTACATATGATATGTATCTATATCTATGTTATAATCCATATTTTCACAGAAATTTGAGAAGAAAATAAATGATTTTAAAAAAGAATGTTTTTGGGCTAGCGAAGTTGCCATATTAACTTAAAGGTATAATAACCCCCACCTCCCCCCCCCAAAAAAAATCACAATTTCATTATCATTTAGTCACCTTAATGTCGTTTCAGACCCATAAGACTTTGGTTAATCTTCAAAACACAAAATAAGATATTTTAATGAAACGACTTTATGGCCTGCTTTTTTGGGGTCTTCTAAGCTTTGGTTACCTGGACTTTCAGTGGAGAGACAGAAACCTCTCAGGTTTCATTAAAAATATCTCAGTTTTATTGTAGGAAGATTAACCCTAAAAGACCTATAGGTTTGTAACGACATGAAGGTGACAGTATTTTTAAAATCTTATATTATTACAATTAATTTTTTCTTTTGTTTTTTAAACACATATTGAAATTATTTATTTCCAGTGAGGATTATGATTATTTTAATTCTTTCATTCTCATTTTCAAATGACTTAATGTTTTTTGCTCTGCTCTTATGTTTTCTATCCCAGGTGATTCCTCTCATTGGAGAATATCTGGTCTTCACTATGATCTTCGTGACGCTTTCCATTGTCATCACTGTCTTTGCCATTAACATCCATCATCGCTCCTCATCTACTCATCACAGCATGGCGCCCTGGGTCCGCCGTATCTTTCTGCACCACCTGCCTAAACTGCTCTGCATGCGCAGCCATGTGGACCGCTATGCCACCACCGCTGCGAGGAGTGGAAGAGAAGGGCTGGGCTATGAGAAGAGTTCGGGCCAGGATACCACTCCTCTGCTCAATGCAGAACATAGTCTGCGGGCAGCCTTAGACTCTATACACTACATCACGCTTCATGTGGTGAAAGAGAATGAAGTCAGAGAGGTAAGATTGTTATTGTCTCACTTTAGACTTTCAGACTTAATAAGCTTTGAGTTCAAATAAATTCTTATGTAATGCCTTCTTTTAGGTTGTTCAGGACTGGAAGTTTGTGGCCCAGGTTCTGGACCGTGTTTTCCTGTGGGTGTTTCTCTTAGTATCACTGCTCGGCTCTGCTCTGCTTTTCATTCCTGTTATCTATAAATGGGCCAACATCATTGTTCCCAGCTATGCTGGAAGTACCAGCTAAAACACATGAATGTATAACATTGAAAAATCTTTAGCTTGGATAAAGTTTTTGCATTATTATTATATTTATTACTGCAGTCTTCAAAACATCTATGCAACTTGTGGCAATTGAGTGCTGTCATTTATGCTTTAACATGCTGCATCACATTAATCGTTGTATGCTGATTTCATTACAATAACATTTACAATAAACAATATTGTATTAAAGTTATTGTGTTTTATGAATATGTATATGCTAGTGTACTCCTAAAAGTTATATGTTTCCTAGATTACTCATCTTGCACCCAAGGTCATATAAAAATGTTTTGTCCAGTCAAATGCACTCTGGAATAAGAATGCCCCTCTTCCTCATACCACCTGCAACCTACTAGCACTAACAAGCAGCTAATTATAGTGTTGCGAAGTCCATGGTTTTCCTGTGGAATTGGGCTACTTTTATACTGCTGCCACGGGCTGTTTTTTCAGTCTGCTGGTTAAAGCGAAACCCCCCGCCACCTGGAACACATTGGTGAGACTCCTGGAAGGAGGTCTTGACACCTGGAATATGATTTTGAAGCGATAGATGATTTTGTTACTTCATTGGACAAGTAATCCACATGACTCAAGTACATCAATTAAAGTCTAGTGATGTGAAAAGCTCATTTGTGTTAATAAACATTTTTATCATCAAGACACTTTTAATTTCAAACCATTGGTTCTGACTGAAAAAGCTCTCTCCAGTGAAAAAGCTGTCTGGTTTAAATCAGGAGAGAAATATGCACAGATGTAGATAAATACTATGCACTGTTTACAAGCAAAAAGCACCCATAACAGTTTTAAACAAATATATCACTGGATTTTGATGTGAGAGGACAGCAGGGGGTGGACTATTTCACTGGAAGAAGCGTTATTATGGATTATGGACCAGAAGCGAGGGTTTAAAGTAAAAATGCCTTAATGATGGATTTATTTCTTACAGACACACAAGACATTAATTGATGGAATGTAGTCATGTGGATTACTTGTGGATTATTGTGATGTTTTTATCAGCTTTTTGGACTCTCATTCTGATGGCACCTATTCACTGCAGAGGATTCATTGTTGAGCAAGTGACGTAATGTTTAATTTCACCAAATCTGATGATGTAGACTTAACTTTTTATGCCTTTCACAACTTCATTCTTACCTCCTATTTATGAGAATTTTATGTTGTATTTTAAGTAAGTGTTTATGAAATATGTACACGCAATTCAAATATTGGAACATTTTATGTAATTTTAGTGACCACAGTATTTAGGAAATGCTCTTGTTTAGGTACATAAAACAATATTGTTATTTTTTTTTTAACTATATCATTTGAAACATTTATTTGATCAGTATTTTACTTCTTCTATTTTTGTCTTGTACTTATAGTAAAAAAAACTATTAGTAAAAATGTTAAAATAAAAAACAACTTTTGTTTTCTGCTATACACAGCAGATTTTACATTCCAAGTCCCTACATTTTTCTTAAACAGTGTAACACTACAGAAGGGTAAATTCTGTTGAAGCCAAGCAACCAGCTTCACCAGACAGAACACAATATGCTTGTTTGAGATGACAAACACCTTGTCTTGAATGTAGATGAGAGTAGGCGGCTGCAGCCAGAGAAAGAACCGGATAAGAGCTGTCAAGAGCTGACAATTCTCACTTCTCATAGAGGACAGGCAATCTACATGAACAAATACAAATTATTATTAAAATATCACATTCACATCATTTGTTGCTAATTAAGCGGATGCATCCAAAATTTATTGGAGTTGATATAGATAATAGAATAACATTACACAAGTGAGCCTGTCCCAATACCCACACTTGTGGTCTTGGCCACTTGAGATGCACATGACAGGAAATAAGTGTGCAAGACTGTCCCAGGTCTGAAAAATGTCAAAGCTCAGTGTACTAAATCCACACTCTAATCCACATCTCTAATGATATTGCTCAGAGTGTTGTTTGAGGCTAAGCCTATGTAAGTGAAATTAATTAAAGATTACATATAATTTGGTGGTAAAACATAAAGTGTTGCAAATTTGCATACAATGTGTATGTGCAGAGATGAGTACTGTATGTATATTTTGTAAAACATTTGCAATTGCTTTCTATCTCTTAATTAGAAGCACCTCAGTAAATTTTGTCTCCTGTTACATAGAAACGTCTGAATAGACATTGAGAAGTTTATTCTAAAAATGCAAAGTACTGAAAATCAAAATGTATAAATAAAGGTCTGTGAAAATGTTATTTGCATTTTTACAAATCTATGATGTAGTGTGTTCCATCATATAATCAAAAGTTCCACACACTTGCAGTCTTCTTGCTCACTTGAACACTTGGGCCAAAGACAGGAAGTACTTCATGTAAGTAGACAAGTGGTCAATTGCAAAAAGCGCAAGTGTGGGCGCTGAGACAGGCCCATTCTCAAAGAGATTGCTAATAGCAGGGACGTGCACAGACATTTTGAGGGGCAGGTGCTCAAGTGGGAAAAGGGCACTTCTCATATTTATTTAAATTTTTTTCTAAATAAAACATTAAATATATTAGGGGTGTGCGATATTGACAAAAAATATATATCTCAATATTTTCTGTGATCTTATCGATAACGATAATTAGACGATATTTTGCTGAGTGTGTTATTGTGCTTACTGTTGACAGCTGACTCTTAAAGTTTTTGATATTCTGCATATTCTGTGGTGATCAGTTCACAGCAGTGATGGAAATTAATCGTTTCCAATAAGTTTAAATTGATTTTTTACCTTTTATGGGCATTTCTACCTTTATAAGGCCCTTTTTTTTAAAAGTGTGCATCATCTTTTCAGTCGAATTCTTAAATTGAATCAGTCATTTAGAATAATAAGTCATTTGGGCTTTTACCAAGCAAATTAAATCAGTATTGACAAAATTAATCTTTGCAATGCAGAGAAAACACAGAAGCTGCATTAGAAGTGGCATTTAGATGCATTTACACACTGTATAATGCAGGACATGAGTGTATTTAACCTGCAGTTACAAATGCATTAATACTGTTTTGATATTTTAAACATAAAACGTTGAATACTGATATTTGAAATTATACAAAAAAAAAACTTTAACTGTGAAACTAAAACTGCCAGTAGGTGGCAGCAAGTCACTGTTAATAAGTGAGTCATTGCGACTGAACCGAATCATTTAAACGGTTGATTCTTTCAGGAACAAATCAGCGTCATGTTGCTCAGAGACGCAAATTGGAATTATATTTGTTGGTGAAATAGAGCAAAAGCAGTGAATATTGTGTCTAAAACGTAAGTGTCTTAATATTAAATTCTTGTTTATTGAACTGCTGAATAAAATCAATATCACATTTGTAATCATGCTGCTTTTTGGTGGAAA
>NW_015542387.1:117505-129525 GCF_001515605.1 Sinocyclocheilus anshuiensis | reverse complement strand
AAATTAATCTTTTCCAATAAGTTTAAATTGATTTTTTACCTTTTATGGGCATTTCTACCTTTATAAGTCCCTTTTTTCTAAAAGTGTGCATCATCTTTTCAGTCGAATTCTTAAATTGAATCAGTCATTTAGAATAATAAGTCATTTGGGCTTTTACCAAGCAAATTAAATCAGTATTGACAAAATTAATCTTTGCAATGCAGAGAAAACACAGAAGCTGCATTAGAAGTGGCATTTAGATGCATTTACACACTGTATAATGCAGGACATGAGTGTATTTAACCTGCAGTTACAAATGCATTAATACTGTTTTGATATTTTAAACATAAAACGTTGAATACTGATATTTGAAATTATACAAAAAAAAAACTTTAACTGTGAAACTAAAACTGCCAGTAGGTGGCAGCAAGTCACTGTTAATAAGTGAGTCATTGCGACTGAACCGAATCATTTAAACGGTTGATTCTTTCAGGAACAAATCAGCGTCATGTTGCTCAGAGACGCAAATTGGAATTATATTTGTTGGTGAAATAGAGCAAAAGCAGTGAATATTGTGTCTAAAACGTAAGTGTCTTAATATTAAATTCTTGTTTATTGAACTGCTGAATAAAATCAATATCACATTTGTAATCATGCTGCTTTTTGGTGGAAACAGCGTCAGTCTTCGCGTGATACTGATTAACTATATGATATACATTTCTGCCCCAATATCTTGAATTTTGTGATCATACTAAATGCATTTTAATAAACTGAATCATGCAGTGAAAGAACGCGCACTGGTCTAACCTGCTAAACTTTAGCTAACTTACATGGCATCTCTCATGAGTCATGGATGTTATGTTAGCAAGACAAATGAACTATATTTGCCTTTTGTCATTTGGACAAATAGCTGTAAATTCGAGGCACAGGTAGTTTAGTCTTTTGTTCATCACCACTCACTTCCACAGCAAGACAAACAACTGGAGAGGGAGGGCTTCACTTCTGCCGCTGCGGCTCTCTGTCTGTGACTGTGATGTGCCGATCAGAGTCTCAACATTTCCAGACCCGACCTGATATATATATATTATTATTATTTTTTTTTTTCATTAGTTTGACAGGGAAAGCTGTGCGCAAACAGAAACACACACACGCACATATATATATTAATTTATTTGAAAAAAAAAAAAAAAACTCCCCAGAAAAAAGGGCACTTTCTCTCACGGAAGAAAAAGGGCAGGTGCTCAAGCCCCCTTTGATGTTTATGTGTGCACGTGCCTGGCAAATAGAGACACAAATTACAGGATACACAAATGACCCACACGCTGCCATCTCTACAAATGGTCATGCCCCAAACTAACCCTAACCCTGGTTTAGGATGATCAAACAGAGCAATGTTCTGATAACAGCTCAGAGACACAGTATTTATACTTTTCAACAAAATTAACCAACAAATGGTGTATATATAGTTGTCGCTGTGCATTGAATAGTAATTTATAAGATGGGAGCAGAAATTCGTATTTTAGCTTAAAAACTGTTTTTGCATTGTTTCTTGAAGGAATCTAATGGATCTAAGAGGGTACTTCAACAGGATCGGGTTTACTGGTCCATATGACAAACCTGACCTGGACACTTTACGCACCATCCATAAGCTGCATGTTATGACCATTCCATTTGAGAACCTCAGCATCCACTGCAGGGAGAAAAACACGACAGACCTGAACATCATCTATGATAAATTAGTCAAGAGCAATCGGGGAGGCTGGTGTTGTGAAAACAACCTCTTCTTCTCATGGGTCCTAAAGGAGATGGGTTACAAATACACCACACTAGGCTCCAAGGTGTTTAATAAGTTCCAAAATGATTTCTACCCCGTGGACTCTCATCTCATCAATATGGTGGAGATTGATGGGAAGCCTTACATTACTGATGTGAGCTATGGAGTGTCGTGCCAACTCTGGTATCCCTTAGAGATGATCTCGGGTAAAGATCAGCCGCAGCCTCCAGGTGTGTTCTGCCTACTAAACAATGGAATGACGTGGGTTCTGGAGAAGACTTCAAGAAAGCAAGTGGTCAAAGATAAGGCTAATGCTAATTCTAGCCTCATCGACAGGCGCCTGGTGAAGACAATGTATTGCTTCCCATTAACACCCCGTAATAAAGAGCATTTTGTGGAGACCCTGGATTGCTTGCAGACCAGTCCTGATTCTCGGTTTGTGCTGAAGTCCATTTGCTCCCTTCAGACCCCAAATGGCTTCAGAGCTCTGATTGGCTGGACTTACAGCGAGATCACATACAACCCAGAGGAGGACTCTGACATGGTGGACATGAAGGAAATCCCTGATTCTGAAATAGAGGCTGTGCTGAAGGAAAAGTTTAATGTGGTGTTAGTAAATAAGCTCACACCGAAAAACAAAAAAGCTAATTATTGCATGTAATACAGTACTGTACTATGACCCGTAAGCATTGTCATGCATCTCAATGGACAATACTTGTCACCAGAGATGGAAAAGTATAAATCCATTTCATGCATTTAATACTTTTTAATGCCCTTAAATAAAATAAAATAAAATAAAATAAAATACACAGCTACTTCTGAATCGTTAAAGGACAAAAATGCTTATGTGTGCCAAATGATGTAGTTATGGAATCTACTAGCAGGGGCTGACGGGCATAGCAAAGCCTTCATCACATTAGAAAAACACACATACTTCCTAGAATGGCTTTTCTTTTCTTTCTTTTTCTTTTTTTTTTTTTGGAAGTGACAAAACTGGTCTAGCCAATAGAAGAGTTTCTGTGAAAGCCTAGCCCTGAATGCATGCAGTGTTTCTTTGCGTCTCAATGTTTTTTATGATTTCTGAAAAGATTATTTAACATAGACATAGAATATACAGGTGCATCTCAATAAATTAGAATGTCGTGGAAAAGTTCATTTATTTCAGTAATTAAACTCAAATTGTGAAAATCCTCATAAGGCTGCGGTTCTCTCGGTTGGTTGTGCATCTTTTTCTTCCACACTTTTTCCTTCCACTCAACTTTCTGTTAACAATCTTGGATAAAGATTGTTTAAAATTTATTGACTGTTTTTTTCTTAGTGATTGATAGAAACATGTATGCTCCAAAACACTGTATTTACATGTCCAACACAGCTCCATAATTTGTGTCAACAACGTATTTTAAATTATTATTGGCTGACGATAGCATCACAATTTAGATGATATTTATAAACAATAATACATTAATTTATAAATTTCATGAAAAACTGTAAGTTTAATTGTTGTTGTTTTACTTCAATAAGCAATTTTGAAACCGTGTTGGGTCACCACTTGATGTTCAATGTAAAATCCAGGTTCAGGTTAGAATCACTCCTTTAAACTATAATATAATTAAACTTTTATCTCTTCTCTTACTATTAAAGTCTAAATATTTGTCCAGGGTGCTGATGAAATAGCAGGCATATATCATTGTGAGGTAAAACTGATTACTAACAAGGTCAGGTTAATGTTTAAATTTAGCAGCTTTGAGTTTGCCGCACTTAAGTAGTTTACAGCTAACATAAACCTTTCTCCAAATATCGCCATCTTAGTTTAAAAAGTGACCAATTAAAAACATTTTTAAAATGTCTCCCTCTATTAATAACAGAAGTAAACTGCATGTACAGTATAATAATTATACAGATGTTGATTCAAGTGGGTTTAGTCACTGCACAATATATATTTGAATTGATACATTTATTTTCATGTCATGTTTCTTTTATTATGTCATGTCTCATTTTTTAACATTCAAAATGTCTGAGGTTGAAATTTACAGGATTAAAAGTCAGGGTAAAATGGCTATTATTATGGCAAATATTAATTAGGAAACACCACTGCATCATACCACATTATTTTCAGTATAGTGAATGTTATTATTATTTGAGTAATGTAAATATATTCTGCAATAAGTATTGTTTTTCTGTAAAAAGGGATCACTATTAAGACAAATTCAGATACAAAAAAACATTTTAGAAAAAAAAAACAAAATAAAATTTAGTCTGAAAGTCTGAATTGTCTGAGATTTTGATACATTTCTGATTCTTTTGCAATAGAGTTACCATACCTGCTTACTGCAATAAGTATTGTTTTTCTGTAAAAAGGGATCACTATTAAGACAAATTCAGATACAAAAAAAAACATAAAATAAAATTTAGTCTGAAAGTCTGAATTGTCTGAGATTTTGATACATTTCTGATTCTTTTGCAATAGAGTTACCATACCTGCTTTCTAAAAGAGACATTTACATTTACTCATTTAGCAGTTTGACCGTAAGTGCATATATGACCCATTCTTTACTACTTATGTAATGAACAACACACTGAACTTGGTACAATGATTAATAATGACATTATGTTAAATCTGACTCGAAAAGGTCAGGATATTTAGTTTTCGGGCCAGATTCTACATGTCATTATTAATTGTTGTACCAAGTTCAGTGTGCTGCTCATTACATGAGCATGAGTGGGACATACATGCAAGAATAATCTACTTCATATGGAAACGTGTCATTCAGTTTTCCTTTTTCTGCTGCAGCACTTGACACACATATATCTAACTGTGAAAAATATGGAGAAAGTGATTATCAAAACAACTGCGAACAATGTAACTGCAACATCTACTGAGTAATAGGAGTACCAAGGCAGTTTATAGGATTCTGAACGAAGGTGAGCAGCACCTTTGTGTCTCATTACAAACTCAATCCAGAAGAGGGCGCTGTCCAAAGGTTTAACCGGCGTGTCTCTGTGCAGATGAGAGAGTCTCTGCACACTCAGTCTGTAGGATGGCTCACTGATTACTTCTTGTATGGCCGCGTGCAGTGTGTTTTTATTTAAAGTTGCGATGGTAACTATCTTGGCTCCTCCCCTGTCTTGCAATCTAACAAGATTGTCGTACTGGTCAAAAAACAGTGGAATTCCAATCACTGGAATCCCATGGTACAAAGCTTCTTGAACCCCATTAGTTCCACCATGTGCAATAAAAACTTTAGTCTTTGGATGCCCTAGAAGATCATTCTGTGGCATCCAGTCAACCAGCAATGTGTTGTTGCCCAAAGTAGATGGCCTTTTTCCAGTGTATCTCCAAATCACCTTTTGAGGGAGCCGAGCAAAAGCAGCCGCTATTTCTGCTGTTATCTCATCTGGTAAGACACTGATAAATGACCCTAAAGACATGATAACGACTCCATGCTCTCCAGAACTTTGCACGAAGACTTCCAGGTCATGTGGAAGGGCCTTTGCTGGTTTGCACTGGAAACCACCAACGTAGATGATATTTGGCATTGTTGGACGTGGAAATTCAAAAACAAAATCAACCCTCATAAGCCATATATCAGCCCCCTGGAGAAGTTCATAAAAGCTTACAGGTGGATAGAAATATTTGTCACAAAGTGCTTGGTACTGTGCCAAATTAAAATAGCCATATTGAAAGTACATTAGCAAATAATAGAAACTATTTTGTACTCGTTGAAAAAAGTTCATTTTGTCTGTGTTTCCAGATCTTGTGATAGGGATGTAAGACAGCGGTGAGGGAGCAATCTCAAAGTGTCCCTCTCCAGGAGTGGTCCATCTCACATTATATACCATGGGTAACTTGAATTTATGAGCCAGGAAAATGCCTGCACCCCATACAGGATCAGTGAGCACCAGATCGTATTGCTTTTCCTTCAGTGTCTTCATAATTTCCTCACTTTCAAACATGTTTGTTATAAGCTGACATATCATTTCATGCATTTTATAAGTGTAATTAAGTGTATCCAAATACAGCCAAACAGAGCCCAGCCAGCTGCTCTTTCCAATTTCAAAGTTGATTGCTTGGGAAAGCATTTCTTCTACAAATTCTTCATCCATTCCTTTGGTGTTAGGTATGGTTATAGAGCCATAATAAGCTGAATTCTCCTTGATGAACCAGCTATTAGAGGTGCGTAATACATCAATGCTGTGTCCTTGACCATGTAAAGCCTTGATGAGGATGTCCATGTTCACCCAGTGACTTCCCTCCAAAGGTACCACCAAGATTTTGCCACCATCACAAAGAGAAACAAAAAGGATTACGACTGGTATCCAGAGAGGGACAGAAACCATATTCTTAGAAAATGGTGTCATCTTGCCTGTAAATGATAAAATAATTTGGATTACATATATATAGACATTATTATTTGGGTAGTTAATTGGGTTAATAATGTTGTCAACACTGTGCAGTACTGGCATAAAGTAAAGAAATTAAATAGTAGCCCAGTTTATTTGTGTCATCTAATATATGCAAGAGCATGGAAATAAAAAAGTCAGTGGAAGTTTTCAGATAAATGTCCTTCTTTTATTTTGTGCAAGATTCTACCTTGTACACATGAAAGCAGAGCAGAGGTAATTTGTAATAAAAAAACCAAATAGAAATAAATAACTTGTCTACATACAGTTATGAATCAACTGTAAAACAAATTAAACAATACCAACAACTATCATGAGTGTGCTTATTAGTTAAGAAAGCAAGGGATATAAACTATGAAAAGGGATGTAAATAACTTAAGCTACATTATACAACCTTATAATAATAACAGAAAACAAACTTAAAAATATAATATTACGGAGAAAAATCAAATATATGTAACTGTATTGCAGATATTAGCAATTAACGGCTCTAGCACAAGTGTTAGATGTGACGAACTTACAATTACATATCGCGAAATATTGCAATACTGGGTTAATGCCAGAAATAGTTGCAACAGCATAAGCATTCCGTATTAAACAAAGAATCATGATAGGAACTTACTTTGTCAATAACTTAAACTTTCAGTTTAATACTGTGGTCACACCATGCGCAGTCACGCCAACTACGCTTAAAAAATCATTGCGCGTCAACATGGCTT
Source organism: Sinocyclocheilus anshuiensis (assembly GCF_001515605.1). NCBI lineage: Eukaryota > Metazoa > Chordata > Actinopteri > Cypriniformes > Cyprinidae > Sinocyclocheilus > Sinocyclocheilus anshuiensis. The sequence goes on along the minus strand of NW_015542387.1, from coordinate 122,652 downwards.
TGCGTGGTAGTGATGACCGCTTTTGAAACACGGCTTCATGAAGCTTTGAAGCCTTTGCGAATCATTTGTTTCAAAACAGTGGTTTGGAGTATAGGCATATTAAATCTGGTGGAATTTGCAGAAAACAATTAGATTGAAAAAAAATTTTTTCTGCCGACACCAAGTAGGCTATATCTGTCACGGTGCTGCGACTGTGTTGGAACGAGGAGACGAGGAGCACGTAGGAATTTCTCAAAGAACATCTTTATTCATCCAAATCAAGATTCACATGGAACAGGCAGGAACACACACGTAGCAGGAGGGTTAGACGTACAATACCGGACGCTAGACTGGAACCAGCACAGGGCTTAAGTAATAAGGGAACTAATGGGACACACTTGGGATCAATAGAACTAAACGGGGAACACCTGGAAACAAATTACATAATCAGGACAGGAACGGGAAGGAAACCAAACATGGGCATAAAAATGAACATGGAGCACGTGGGGGAGGAAAACACAAGACACAGAAACACAGGGCTGACAATATCAGGCCAAAACATGCATAAAACATTTTACAAACCCATTGCAAATGTTTTATTGAAAGAATAATACATTTAATGCAATTAAATAATAAAATACCATTAAATATGAAGTGTCTGTATAATGTGTGATGTTAATTATTATTATTAATTTAATTTTGCAGGGCTTGTTTTGTTTGTTTTACGGAGATCTTGTTTAAACAGGCTAGTAAGAGACTACTACTCATCCTTTTAATTACACAAATGTCTCATTAACAATGTCTAAAAATTGATAAAACTGATCCAAGATCAGGTAAAAACATAGATGTTGGTTCAGTGGTCATCAGAAGTGCAGATGGTGTGACCGCAGTCACAGACACTGTAGCAAGTAGTGAGTGCAAACTGCAAAACTCCAGTTGTGCCACTTGCGTAACAAAGAATAGGTCCCTTTACACTAGAATGATATCTTCACAAAACAATGCGTGTTTGCCGACATTAAAAAAAAAAAGATAAGTGACAGACAAGACATACAGCACAAAGAATTCACAACAACATAATTCAATTATGAATTATTTAAATGAATTAAAAATATATAAAGATAATAAGATACAATAATCTGTGTTAAGAAATTCGCAATAAATTCTGAACATGCCTTAATTGTTCTTGGTTTAGCTTTATTAATCCTTGCTGTTGAGCATTCTAACAATGCAATATTTTTTAGTTCTATGAGCCACATTTTGTCAGCCGGGAATGAAGGACCATACCAAATGTTAAAGACTACCTTCTTGGCTGAAGTTAGCGCAGTGTGAAATACTTGATAAGCGTTTAAAGTAAGATCAGTATCATCATTCAGCAAACAAATATTGGGATGTCTAGTGATAACCCTGTCACATAACTCTGTAACAATTAGAAAAACCTTATCCCAAAAATTACTAATGAGTGGACAGTCAAAGAAAATATGCATAAAGGTTCCCACACTATTTGAGTTACACAGTGTACAATAGGGAGAACACATACAGAGTTGCATAGGCCTTGTGAATCAGTTTAAAGTGAATGAGTTGATGGGCAGGATTCTCCATCCCTGAAACTGAGCAAACTTTAGCATTACACTATATCAAGCATTATCTTTTGAAATGCAGGAAGTCCAAAGTTTATTTGGAACATGATCTACAGTATGGCATAGATATCTTTAAAGTACACACTTTTTCTCACATGTAAATTTGCTGGTAATATCAATTTGATAGAAAGGGGTTTAAACTACTTTTCCATACTATGACTATATCATATAGCTTATTTTATAAAACAGTAATTTGGCACAGTGGCAGTTTAACTGGCGGAATCAGTACGTCAACTTGGGAGAGACGAATAAAGAGAGTTCACAGGAGGTAAAGCATAAAAATAAAAAAAAGAGTATCTCTGCATAATTTTACCTACATTAAGATCAGATCTTCATCTAAGTCCTATAAAAAAAGATAAAAATAACCCAAGGAAACAAAAAAGCTTAGTGTCAGAGATATAAGTTTAGTTGTTCCCTCATTTTAAGTAAATGTCCAGGGCTCCATACTACCACACCACCTACATGACACTTATCTCTTATGTGGTCAAAAAATATGATTTAACCATAAAGTCAAGATCAAATCATTATTCAAGGCAGTGGGGCTACTTTGACCATCGCCCATTAGCCTATAGATCAACATAATCTATAAAAGTGGAAAATGCATTTACACATATTTGAGAATCGAGATAGCCTATTTCCAGATTTAGTTAACACGTGTGGGATTTTTTCGAATAAAAAGAAAAAAAGAAATAAAACAAGTGCTATTGTGGCTGCTGTGTGTCAAATGAACCTCCTCATGAAGTCCACTACTTACCAGTGTCACACTAGAGCTACTAAATTATATTAAAGAAAAAAAAAAGTCTTGAAACCTGTTGAGCACTATAGACCTCTGAAATCATGCAAATCTCACATTAATAATAATGCTTTCTTCAGTGCTGATATCTTTATTTTGGCATGTTACACTCTGACCAAATTATTAGCATTACACAATATCACTATTTAAAGTGGTTATTCAAAATGAAGTGAGTAGCCAACAGCAAGACAGTTCAAAGCGCATAGTTTGTTTGTAACATGATCTTTGGCACATATGGTTTTAAAGTGCACACTTTTATTCATATATAAATTTGTTAGTGATATCAGTTCTACAGATAAGTAGTTGTACTTTTCAACAATATGACAACATGCACACTTGTTTATAAAGCAAGACAACTAATTTGTAATGTAACTGTCTGCTATCAGTATGGACTGTGAACTTGACAAAGAACAATGAGGAAATAACAGATCACTTGAGGGAATGCATGAATTTAAAATTAATCTGTTGAATTTTGTGAACAGACTGAATTCTACACGCACAGATAAAATTCTCAGTAATAAATCAGTGTGATTAGATTATACATACCTTGGTAGAGAGGTTCAGCATGCATACAGTCAGTTTCAAAATCAGCCCACGCCGTTTAAACAGAGAGTTGCTGCAGCCGGACACTTCAATAGATTTCCACTGGAATCAGATAATGCGGAAGTAACGTTATTTCCAAACACTGCTGCGTCCGAAAGCTGAACAATGCTGCCTCCGCAGGCAGCATATGGAAGAAGGAAGGCAACAAGGCACGTTCCAATAATCAAACATTTTTTTTTGTCACATTTTGATTGCATTTCTAGCGAGAAATTAGTAGTGTAGTAAATAATTTATGAAATGACTGTCTTTTTTTCACATTTAATGCATCAACTGACCTCTCATGAATCTAATCAGTAGGCTATAGTGTTATTTTTGTAGATAGATTTAGTAAATGTTTATTAGATTTTAATTGCACACAGTTTTTGGTCATTTTGACTCTGTCCTTCAACACAGTAGATTTTAAATGAAATTATAAGTTTAAATTGCAGCCTTTCATCTTTTGGATGCATGAGGATGTTAATTGTTCATCAAATTAAATAAATAAATAAATAATAAATTGCAACCAAAATTCTAAATATTTAATGCAGGTTTCTCCTACTGGAAAAGAGGGCTTAAAAATCATTCAGAGAGCATGGACAAAGTAACATTCCTAAGGCGTCCATGACATGCTGGAAGAGATACAAAACTATATTGGAACACTGAGCTATTGCAGAACAGCTTCATAGTGTAGGAGAAATAACTGAGAGACGTGAACACCTCTGATGTGTTGTTTTCTGCTATGTCATTTCTGGGCACAGAGCACTCATTGGACAAGATGAACAGAGCCACAATCTAATCAGGGAAACTTTCTTGAGCACATGGAACGTATCACAGACTTGTATAGCTGTACACTACACCATCCTATGCTACCTCCCTGTCTCACTCAGAGCAAAATGAAATGATTGCACAGGCACGGGACAGGCACTCTGAACAACTGGCGATAGGACTGCATTATGTCAAACCTACAGGCAATACCAGAAGCCACTAACTTTTTTTTTTTTTGATTTACTGGTGAGTCTATTCATTTTTCATCTCTAGTTAATCACCAAAGGTTTGCTGATGTTCGAAATCATCTTGGACTGCTCTCAACTGAGCTGGTGCAGCTGTCAACAACATGTTGAGTATGCCTATGTCAGGTGAAGTCCGTCATTGCAGTAATTGACAACTTCAGTGTCTTGACAAAATTTCAACACCAGTGGATGTAGGCCTCTGTTCCAGACTCAAGTTTAACACTGTCTACATGCTGCAGATGTTTCAGAAACTTATTTCCATAACTGAAGGCCTCCACAATTACCTGCAGAGGGATACTGCAGACCTGGGACAAGCAGCTCAGTACAAAACAGCGGACTACAATTCTTTTAAAGAACAATGCACTTAATTGTTTGCTCATTAGTATGTAATGTATTAGTATCTGTGAAACAAAACACTAAAAATACTGAAAATAATAAATATATTTTTCGTTTTTAGTTCATGAAGTAGGCACAGTGAAAGAGGATAAAAGTGTAAGGGATAGTAAGAGAAAAGAGTGGAGAGAGGGGAGCAGAAAGGAGAAATAAGAGGATAAAATGTATGGAAAAGACAAATTGAGCACATATTAAAAAGAAATGGATATAAAAAAATAAATGAAGATGTTAGATTGCACACAAGAATCCAGAAATATGTGCAAATACGGGTATAAACTTTTTGACTTGGCTAATGAGCTTAATATTACATTAGGCCCATCTCCCCCACATACATCTCCACATGTATCATGTTTCTGTCTCCCTCTGGTGGTGTGATGCTTTCCTAGTGGTCTTGGCCATGTTGGTCATGTTAGGGCATGTTCCAGCTCTTAATGTTTGTGGTCAGACTTACCTTTCAGTCATTATGGCATACCTTTGCCCTACATCTCATCTACAGGCTTGAAGTTTGGATGCATACTGACACACTTTCTAGTTTAGAGATGACCAAGGACATCTTCAGGGTGAGTTTAGTCCTGTTATTACATCATGCATGTGACGCTCATGTTGTTTGATTAGTTATTTTGTAAACCCCATTGGGCTAGGATTGAATGAATGCATTGGGTGAAGACTATTTTACTACCAATGGGACTTTTCTTCATCTGTCTTCACCAGAGTCTGACTGGGGTGAAATGATCTTTTTTATAGGCCCTTGTA
>NW_015542387.1:107058-117495 GCF_001515605.1 Sinocyclocheilus anshuiensis | reverse complement strand
AACTGATGCACGTTAAATTACATTAATTGTTGTTTTTCATAAAAGGAGATATAATTAAGTTCCTTAAGTTCGCTTCACTGAAAATGTTTTCAGTTTTACAATAATTGCTCTCAATGATCTCAAAAGAGTCAAAAGTTTGGAATAATTAAGATTGTTGAAGAATGTCTTACCAAGTTCTTACCAAGGCTGCATTTATTTGATAAAAATACAGTAATTAAATGAAATACAGTAAATATAGTAATATTGTGAAACAATTTAAAACACCTGTTTTCCAACTGAATATATTTTAAAATGTAATTTATTCCAATGACAGCAAAGCTGAATTTTCAGTAGCCATTCATAGCCATCTGTAGCCATCCAGTCTTCAGTGTCACAAGATCCTGAACTGTTGAAGCATCCAGTTGAAAATGGCTTGGTTTTTTTTTACATCATCATCATCATCATTTTTTTTCATGATTCTTGGATGAATGGAAAGTTTATATGAAATAAAATAAATAGTCACTTTTGATATTTTCTTTTGCCTAATAAAAGTATTAATTTCTTTTGAAAACATCTTACTATGCCCTTTTGAATGGTATCAACTGTTTGGAAATATGAAATAATTTGAAATGTTTCTTGAGCAGCAAATCAGCATATTAGAATGATTTCTAAAGGTTCACGTGACACTGAAAACTTGGGTAATGATGCTGAAAATTAATCTGTGCTACCACAGAAATAAATTAAAATGTAAAATATATTCAAAAAGGAAACTTTTTTTTTACTCTGTGAAAATCTTAGATTTGATTTTTATTTATTATTTATTAGCAACCATGCATTTATTTAAGTTGTGGTAATATATATCCTGAATTTCTTTTGTAGAATAGTGGTGAATCAAATAGCAACAAGGGTTGTTTGCTTAACGTCCCACAAGCCTGTGGGTTTGTAATAATTGTATTCATGGAGAATGTGACCTTTGTGTGACACTCAGTGGTGATGATCACTAGCAGCCAAGTGGGAAAAAAACAAAAAAAAACTTATGTGAGACCAGCAGATGGCACTATAGACTCACTATTGAAAGAACTCCCCCAAACCCTGCATCACATTTCTCTGTCCTTACATCTCCACCTTCCGTCATTGCATGTAAAGTTTTATCAGCTTAATCTTGTTTTTATTTGATCTTTTATTATTCATAATAGAGAACTGTGCATATTACACTGTTATCATGTTACGTTATACTTACTGTAAAAAGAATACAAAGTCAATCGCTAGAACCTCAATTCCTAGGACACCTTAGTCAAATCGCTAAAAACGCATCTAATTCACAGTGATCTGATTTATAAGCATGTACTTTGTTTATTAAAGATGCTATATAGCAGGATATCCTCAGGGATTTTGCAGTCAGCTCTTGTGAGCTTTGTGTGTATGTGAGAGATTGAAGTGTGCAGCGGAGCTGAAAAAGCCCAGTGTGGTTTATGAGAGTGAGGGGCCTTCTGAGGGAATACAGGAACAGACCGTTTCAAATTTCATCCTTCAATGCCACACTCTCCTCCTCCAAACGCTGGTGTGTATTCAGTGTTTTAATATGGTACATAAAGAGTTAATCCCAATCATAGATGCATGTCATAAGTAGGCCTATGTAAACAAAAAATGTGAAGGTAGAAAACTAAGTATGCTTTCTGTGTTTGGTTTGAGAACAGAGCGACTGTACAGCTCTGTGTATGTATGTGTATGACACAGATGAGGTTTGCATGTGTTTGTGTGTCTGCATGAGAGCATGGGAGTAATGAGTGTTCCACCTGAGCATACACAGAGAGAGGGGCAATAATTACCTCGACACAGGGGGTCGCCGGCCTTTCACACCTACACACACTCACTTCAGCCCTTTCTGTATTATTCTGTGAGAAGGTAAGAAGTGGCAAAGACCATGGGAGGCCTATTTAAAAAAACCCCGCTCTGTAATTACCGGAAAGAGAAAACACTGCTGCACAATCTCTGAGTGAGTTTCTCCTTCAATCATCCTCAAAACACTCTGCATAGGTTTCTGTAATTCTGCCTATTAAATATAGTATTCAGTGGGAGTTTATTAATAAATCAAAACATTTTTAGACAGAGACCATCATTCATTAAATTCTACATTCATTTATTTAATATTTTCACTGATTTTATTATTCTTTTAGCTACCAAAAAGTGTAGTACTATAAGCAGAAATTGCCACATATTACCATGCCATGGCAATGGTTTCCCTTTGAAACAGATGATGTGGAGATGCTGGATGTGTCCCATGATTGAAAAATGCTTCATATAAAAGTAGGAAGGCAACAAGACGTCCAAATCCAATGAACGCGTCACAGTATGTCCACTGAGATGCCTTCATCTTATTAATTTTTAAAGGCAGCATATATGTGTCCTTCTCTGCCTACGACATCCCGCTATCCTGTTCGATAGTTGAGCTACAAAAAACTAAATCTGAAAGTTGCGGTTGGCGGTCAGTTTGTGTGTAAATTTATTTTTTCTGAACATTTCTTTTTTCACATTTTATTTAATTTATATGAAATTAGTATTGTAGTAACTAAATATTTGCTTAGTTAACACCAACAATCTCTCGATTTTGTTGTGCCGTTATGCCGCCTCAGAATTCTCTCCGAAATCATGTTCGGGAGGTACTTTCGTATGCAAATGAAGTAATTGCCTGACAAGGCAGCGAGAGAGCATGTCAGCTGCCTAAACTTTCAGAAGCAGCAACTGTGTTATGTTATTTAGGTTAAAGGTCAGCAGATAGAGTTGACATGATGCTGTTCGTGATGAGAATCAAATCAGGCTTTTATGGTCAAAGTTAGTCTCACAGAGCCAGAACTTTCACTTATAGACCAGTATGCAACTAAGCAGTAACTCATCCAAATAATAGTTCTCTGGGAAGGGTTGTATGGACAACAAGGCAGTAAGTTTACTTGTTACTAATACGAAAACATTCATATCTTTGAATGATTTAATGCATTAATTTAATGAAATCTTTAGAACTGACTGTGAGGCGGGGTTGCACTTAACTGCTTTGGGCGAATCCTGTGCTAATTATGGGTCTTTCATACAAATAACTCTGGTTAAGTTTTTTTGCATAATGGTACATTTCATAGTTAATAGTCAAATGTATCGGTTTTGCTCTTGTGCTGTTCTGTTCTGAACTAAATCCTCCTTTTATTCTAATCTCGTATACTATTTAGGATGGGTAGTTTGCATATTGGTATGTAGGGAATGTCTACTCTACAGGCTTACTAGAAACATCCAGGCAGGTGTGATGAAGCAGAGCTCTGCAGAATGGAGGCCCTCCATGAGTAGGATTGGAAGTCCAAGCTTTAGGCTTACTTCCAATTTCTAAATGCAAACAATTTCAAAAATTTGATGTCAGTAACTTAGAAATTTTGGCAAATTGATGAATTTGTTCTCAAAGGCATTCATGTTTGTAGCCTGAAAAAAAAACTTACTGTGCACAGTAAAGTCTAAGGTATGGTTCATTTTAACGGGTGCTGTTGTGTTTCACCCACTGTCGAGCATTCTTTGAATATATTTCTCTGACTATGACTATGACTATGACATATCCATTTAAAAACTTAAAATCTTACATGAAGTGAGTGAATTTGGAGGCACACTGCAAAAAATGGCTTATCTTAGTATTTTTGTCGTTTCTAGTCAAAATATCTAAAAATTCTTAAATCAAGATACTTTTACTAGATAAGCAAAATAACTTAAGATATTTAGTCTTGTTTCCAGAGGAAAAAAACAAAACAAAAATAAGTGCATTTTGCTTAAAACAAGTACAATTATCTGCCAGTGGGGTAAGTAAAATACTCTTGTTTTAAGAATATTTTACTTACCCCACTGGCAGATAATTTTACTTGTTTTGAGCAAAATGCACTTAATTTAGTTTTTTTTCAACCTGGAAACAAGACTAAATATCTTATGTAATTTTGCTTATCTTGTATCTATCTTGTCTTGTTTCTAGTAAAAGATATTTTGACTAGAAACAAGACACAAATACTAAGTAAGATAAGCCATTTGTTGCAGTGCAGGACAGGTTTTGGTTGAAGTGTAATGACATGATCACAAACTAACTGATTAATTGGAATTCTTACTGTTTGTATTATTCATCTTCAAAGCCTCCCGAGGGTCCGTTGCACACACAAACTTTTAACTGCAGGGGATTGAACCTCACAATGTGCCTGTGTTTGGAGAGGAGACACTCAGTGTTTTTGTATTTCTGAGTGTGAGTGTTTGCCGGTAGGGTGTCTTTTGTCTCTCTGATTGTATTTAGCAAACACACAGCAGGTCTATCAGCATATGAACGGCCCAACAGCAGAGGCTACGCATAACAGAAAGGAAGAGAGCCACGAAACCACAGAGTGCACACACTACACGCATCCACATGAATGCATGCACATCTATGGACACGAATGCAGGCACTCATACACGTACAGTGTTTACCTTGGACATCAGCCCAATCCACCAGTGATGATTATTGAATGCATTCACTGAATCCTTACATGCACAAACTGCACCGATGCACACCTCTATTGTGTGTGTGCTTTTGGAAGATGAATGTTAAACACACACACTGAGGATGCCGCTAACCTTTTCATCATTTACCTGTTTAGCATTTCCTTACGGAGCTGTCAGAATGATTAGAAGCTGAAGAGCAAGAATGAGAAGGTGGTAAAATGGTTGTTTAGCAGCACTTTCACCTTTCACTTTCACCAGAATACCTTATTATACCTCAAATCATGACACCTTACACACACACAAAAAAAGCTGCTTTCTCATGCTCAATTTATATAGTTAAAAACTAATGTAACAAACTTATTGGAAATTTGAGTCATTTTACTTAATCCAATGTTTGTTTGTTTTTTAAGTGTGAAAGTAGTATTTCTGAAACTGGACAGATGATGGGTCTGGATAAGTAGAGTAAATGTAGAATTAAAGGGATTATTTATTTATTTATTTTAGTAAGATGCAAATGATATATTTTGTAATGTTGGTGTTTAAAAGAGTTTCTGTTATGGTGGTATTTTAGAGGTTACCTTGTGCTGGGCTATATGGCTGAAAACATTCTTGAATATGGCTTTTTTCATGATGCATTATATATTAATTTATACAATTATATTTAGCAGCCTAATGTGTACTTTTTTTAGCTAATAGTTAACTAGTGATGGGAGAAACTGCGTGTTTTGAAAACTTTGAATCAGTTTAACCAATTTGATTTTTACCTGTTATACACTAGTAATGGTAGAAACAGCTTTTCGAAGCTCAGAATCAACTGAATCACTGGATTGCAAAATGATTCACTGTTTCGAAGCGCTAGAAACACCACAGGCTGGCGGCACCTGCTGGTCAAAACTATGTCAAAGCAACAAAAACTCAATGCAAAAACTGTGACAGCTTTTCATGTGCAATCTATGAAATGTAACCTACAAACAGTGTTGGGGAGTAACTAGTTACATGTAACGGCGTTACGGCTTCAGCTCGCGCGCACTCCGCCAAATGGTTTCGATCAGAGTAAACAATGTGAGAGAAAGAGAATGGAGTGGACTGTGGAAGCGCACAGGTGGAGCAGAGAAGCAACACTACTGTTCAGGATTTCAAGAGCAGGTCAGTTCCATCTGTGAATATGCTATTGTAGTTTTGTCTTTGTTTACTTAGCTAAGCCATTCATTAGAAATTTTGAAAAGTAATCAAAAAGTAATCAAAAGTAATCAGTTACATTACTTTAATAAAGTAATTGAAAAAGTTACACTACTATTTTAAATAGGGTAACTTGTAATCTGTAACCTATTACATTTCCAAAGTAACCTTCCCAACACTGCCTACAAATAATAATTTGTTTTCTCGTATTCATATGTAGTGCTTGTTTTGTGTGTTGTTAGGCAGGGATTGGCTAACTAGATCAATTAGAATCAATTAAAAATCATTCTCCATTTGTATTATACACGCATACGTTTTAAAATTCACTAATTTAATTAAACATGAACCTCCATTGTAAAACTGACCTGAGATCAGTTAAAACCATTATACACGTGTTTTATGGGTTCACCAGATCAATGCTACAGTATCTAGCGGTGAACAATCTGATTTTGAAATGTTTAAAAAAAAAGGTTCATAAATGATTTGAAGCTTAATGAACCATACTTCAGAGTAATTACCAAATGGCTCATAGCATTGTATATCCGTTTGCTCACTCAATGGAAAATGGCCTGAGCAGCATGTGAGTTTGTGCTGTGCAGGGTAGCAGATCTCCTGCTGGAGCTTTGGCCTTCCTCTGCTGACTCTGTAGCGAGAATCACAGGTCAGGCACTAGGTTACAGAGGGCATTGGCATTGTATGTTTTGTTTGTACTAAGATTCTCATAACAATAAGGCTTGTGATCTTTGTGTTGCCTTTCTGCTGTCCTCGGCAACCCCTGACCTTTCCAAAATTCTGCTTCTAGCCATTGATCTATAGCCTGTATTCTGTCAGGTGAAGAGGCTGACATCACTCTCTTTTGTGGTTATGAATATGACACTCTTGTATTCACGAATTTTGAAGTGCAAGAAGCAAAATCATTTCAGTGTGCTTCTGAAATACTTCAAAAAAGTGCTTCTGACATGGAGAAAAGTGTGAGTCAGGCCCTCACACTGTCTGCCAGTAAAGTCTGTCAGTAAACTGCCTCTCACCTTGAGGCTGAAATATTTTCTCTGCATCTGTTGCCAGTTAGAATTCTACCTTTGTTATACTCAGCATGCCTGTTTCTTGTTAATGATAATGAACCACTTTTATGGCTAAATAGGTTTTTATCAACAGCATCTGTGGCATGTTGTCTGTTGTCACAGACAATAATTTTAAATTGTTCCCCAGTTTCTATAAACAGATAATTGTGTTAATTAATTGTGTTACAAATAATGCACTTACAGAAGTCTAATGGAACAAGCCATAAATGTTAAAGCTGCATTAAATAACTTTTTTTGTTGTTGATAAAAATGACTGAATTTCCATTAAAATTAGATTTTGAAACTGTGTACCTTATCCCGCTTTGCTACGGCTTCAATATTGATTTAAATTTTGAGCTGCTGGATCTGATTTGGTGAGAAATTTCAGACTTAAATAATTTGTTCTTGCATGTTTGCATCCATAAACAACAATAAAGTCAGTATATCACGTGTAAGAATCGTTGAGGCCTGCTGCTCTGATATTTGGTGTTGTTGCACAGAATTTGAACTAGTCAGCTAGCTAACATTAAACATGGAAATGCCATGCCGTTTGGTTCTAAACAGCAACTCTCATTGACCTCTGGAGATTCACCCACTGTCAAAACAAAGAAACCTTGAACAGCGGGTAGACTGCAATCAAGAAGGGAAAGTGACAGTGCTTGTGCCAAAAGCTCCTATGACATTTTGTTCTGATATTTTTTTGTTTGGAAGATCTTCTTTCTGTCAGTGAGCCTTGGTGAAGCATGACAGATCTGCTCTGGTGATCACCGTAAACCATGTTGATTCTTCAAACCATTAGTCTAATATGCAAACAAGATCAGAACACAGCTACTTTGCATCAGACATGCAGTTTTATGTTTCAACCACAGATGGCGATAGAGAGGCCAATGTTCGGTAGTGTAGCTGTGAAAAATATACACTAGGTGTGTTCAGTTTGACAGTAAGTGCTCTGCGAAGTCGACTTCACAGGGTATTCCACCATATTAAGCGAGATTCCAGTCCGAAGGGAGCAAACATGTTCAGTTTGAAGGGCACTGTGAATGACAGGGAATAAGGGAACATCGACACATTATTTAGCAGAAAATGGAGAGGGAAATTTACCCACCAGTCATTGCGCATTACCACAGCAACAAGTTTGATTATAGTTTAAAATAAACACAATGAAAATTAGTTGAGGCTTAAGGCTTTTATTTATTTATTTATTTTTTATTCTTCAAACCATTAGTCTAATATGCAAACAAGATCAGAACACAGCTACTTTGCATCAGACATGCAGTTTTATGTTTCAACCACAGATGGCGATAGAGAGGCCAATGTTCGGTAGTGTAGCTGTGAAAAATATACACTAGGTGTGTTCAGTTTGACAGTAAGTGCTCTGCGAAGTCGACTTCACAGGGTATTCCACCATATTAAGCGAGATTCCAGTCCGAAGGGAGCAAACATGTTCAGTTTGAAGGGCACTGTGAATGACAGGGAATAAGGGAACATCGACACATTATTTAGCAGAAAATGGAGAGGGAAATTTACCCACCAGTCATTGCGCATTACCACAGCAACAAGTTTGATTATAGTTTAAAATAAACACAATGAAAATTAGTTGAGGCTTAAGGCTTTTTTTTATTTATTTATTTTTTGTTGAGTTTCATTAGTCACAGGTATGCAGTTATTCGCAAGTACAAAGTGCTCAAGATGCAACAATTACAGTGCGATATCATGATTATGGTAAAATATAATAAAATACATATCTAATCTCATTTATTAAAACATTTCAATCTCTTTTTAAATCTCATTTTATATAATAATAATAATAATAGAAACATTCAAGTGTGACAAACATGCAATAAAATAAGAAATCAGGAAGGGGGCCAACACTTTTTCACACCACTGTATATAGCCTATATATATATATATATAAAAAAAAACTTTAATAAATACATACATGCAATTAGATTTGTTTCCCCAATTAGTTCACCCCTAAGATGTAGTAATAGTATACCTGTTTTAATGAAATAATGCCCATACAGTTTCATGGGCTGTAAAAAAAATCTATATTTATGGCTGGTAAATATTTTCAAGTCACTGGCCATAGGTGGTGTGGCAAAAAGTTTGATTTGTGTCCTGATAACATGTTTTAATATGAATAGTTTAATAAAGCTATATATCTTAGAAAAGTTTGCTAAAACATAACCAGACGTCCATTAACTTTCCACCTCTAAATGGGTGATTTAGCAAAATAAGCATTTTCTGTGATAACCAACAGCATAATACATATGGTATTGAACCCTGAATATTTATTTGACCTATCAGTTGTGCAGTAGTTTAGCTGTTCTTCTTTTTTAATGTAAAATATTTATTACAACAGTCTTTGGCTCAGAAGGCTCTGGCTTTATGAACTTGAGTTTGTGTGTGTGTGTGTGTGTGATGCTTGTGGCAACAGGATTTAATCTCTACGAGGCTGAAGGCAGGGCAGCTCATATTAGTCTTTTATGTGTTGAGACAATAGTTGCCTTTGTGAAGAGAGAGAATGGCTTGTATTATACGGCTGTATAAGGTGTATTGTGTGTACGTATGTGTGTTTTTGTGTTTGTGGGTGTGTATATCTTTTGTGGCTTAAGAAATGGATACATTGGCCTGAACTGCCTTTCAGGCACACAAAAACTGCATGTACTGTAACACAAAGACTTACGTCCTGCTGTTTGAGGGATTTAACTTATGACTTGATGGCCGACGGACCCTCCTTCCCTGAAACCATGGCGACAACAATCAGACGCACCGCAGAGTTGAAGACAGCAAGAAACAACACAAACTCAGAGCAAGAGACATTTCACTCTCTGTGTCTTTGTCTTTCTCTCTTTCTCTCCCTGTCTGTCCCCAATGTGTTTCCAGTCTGCTGAGCTGAAGGTTACTGAGCTCCTCTGTGATCAAAGAGTTTACTATTCAGACCACTGACCCACCAGCCCACAGCTAACCAGAGCACCCGAGCACTGAGGGCCACTTTACATCTCATGTTCACTCTCAGTCTCTATTTTCCTGTCCATCTCATACTCACTTGTGATATGTTCACACATCAGACAGTGTAAATGAGTATCGAGGAAAGTGAAGGAGGTGCCCCCGTTGTCACTATACAACATCTTCACTGCCCTATGTTGACAGTGAACATCAACTTGAAAAGGTGGAAACTCATTTTAGTTCTGTAATGTGACATATTTCTAAATAAAACAAGATGTTCAGTGAGGAGAAATGTAGATTTTATTACACCGAACAAAATTATAAACGCTACACTTTTGTTTTTGCCCCCATTTTTCATGAGCTGAACTCAAAGATCTAAGACTTTTTCTATGTACACAAAAGGCCTATTTCTCTCAAATATTGTTCACAAATCTGTCTAAATCTGTGTTAGTGAGCACTTCTCCTTTGGCGAGATAATCCATCCACCTCACAGGTGTGGCATATCAAGATGCTGATTAGACAGCATGATTATTGCACAGGTGTGCCTTAGGCTGGCCACAATAAAAGGCCACTCTAAAATGTGCAGTTTTACTGTATTGGGGGGTCCGGGGGAGTCCGAAAACCAGTCAGTATCTGGTGTGACCACCATTTGCCTCACGCAGTGCAACACATCTCCTTCGCATAGAGTTGATCAGGTTGTTGATTGTGGCCTGTGAAATGTTGGTCCACTCCTCTTCAATGGCTGTGCGAAATTGCTGGATATTGGCAGGAACTGGAA
>NW_015542387.1:89498-104793 GCF_001515605.1 Sinocyclocheilus anshuiensis | reverse complement strand
GCTGTCTGCCATCTGCCCTGTACAGTGAAAACCGGGATTCATCCGTGAAGAGAACACCTCTCCAAAGTGCCAGACGCCATCGAATGTGAGCATTTGCCCACTCAAGTCGGTTACGACGACGAACTGCAGTCAGGTCGAGACCCCGATGAGGACGACGAGCATGCAGATGAGCTTCCCTGAGACGGTTTCTGACAGTTTGTGCAGAAATTCTTTGGTTATGCAAACCGATTGTTGCAGCAGCTGTCCGGGTGGCTGGTCTCAGACGATCTTGGAGGTGAAGATGCTGGATGTGGAGGTCCTGGGCTGGTGTGGTTGCACGTGGTCTGCGGTTGTGAGGCCGTTTGGATGTACTGCCAAATTCTCTGAAATGCCTTTGGAGACGGCTTATGGTAGAGAAATGAACATTCAATTCACGGGCAACAGCTCTGGTGGACATTCCTGCAGTCAGCATGCCAATTGCACGCTCCCTCAAAACTTGCGACATCTGTGGCATTGTGCTGTGTGATAAAACTGCACATTTTAGAGTGACCTTTTATTGTGGCCAGCCTAAGGCACACCTGTGCAATAATCATGCTGTCTAATCAGCATCTTGATATGCCACACCTGTGAGGTGGATGGATTATGTCGGCAAAGGAGAAGTGCTCACTAACACAGATTTAGACAGATTTGTGAACAATATTTGAGAGAAATAGGCCTTTTGTGTACATAGAAAAAGTCTTAGATCTTTGAGTTCAGTTCATGAAAAATGGGGGCAAAAACAAGTGTTGCGTTTATAATTTTGTTCAGTGTACATTTTAACAGGATTGTGAAAAGCAGATGGTTGACTTGTTAGCATCAGCAGTGTTTACAAAATAAAAATGTGTACATAAATCATACATTTAATGTAAAATGTATAACAAATAATAATACTATTTATTAAAACAGCATTTTTAAGGAATATCACACAATATCACACACTGTTTCATACATGTTTTAATTTAAACAGTAAACCTCTGTTGTGCAAAAAACGAAATAATAATTCATGAACTTTTTTATTTGTTTACATTTTTAAAGGTTAATTTAATTGATATAGTTTTGTGCATTAATTTCATTACCATTGTTTTTGATATTACATTTGTATTAAATCATAAAACAGAATGATGTTGAACTGAGTGTTCATGAACCAAATGGTAAATTTTGAATTGTGTACAAATAATGCAAATGCTATTAAAATAAAGAAAAATGCAAGCTCTGCATTTTGTGAGTTTGCTAAAACAATATAGCCTAAATAGCTATATGGCTTAACATGATTATTTTTAACATTATTTTCATATTCATATTCATAGTTAGAATGTGCATTAAAGAAAGTACATGAGTCTGTTTGACTGCATATTGACTTTAAAGGGGTCATATGATGCGATTTCAAGTTTTCCTTTCTCTTTGTAGTGTTACAAGCTGTTCGTGAATAAATAAGATCCCTAAAGTTGCAAAGACTAAAGTCTCAAACCCAAAGAGATATTCTATTTAAAAGTTAAGACTTGTCCACGCCCTCCTAAAACGCCTCGTTTAAACGCCCCCCCACATGTCTACGTCGCTGTGTGGGAAGATTTCCATAACACCGCCCAAATGTTTACGCAAAGAAAGAAGGCGTAACTTTGATTCTCGCTGTAGTATTATTGCTGCCGCCGCCGCCATGCCGTGGAGACGCTGTGTGTTTCGTTGCGAAAGTGAAAATACTTTGTTTGGTTTTCCAAAAGAGGACACAACTAGAAATCAGTGGTTAAGTTGTATTTACAACACTGTTCCAGAACAGTTCAACCCAAATATTCGTGTGTGTGCAATGCATTTTATGGAGGACTGTTTCTTGATCCTGGGAGAGTAGACTACAATGCCGGCTGTTCTGACTCACAGCCTGTAAGTACGTTTTCATATTTAAAGAACTTGCCACTGATGATTCAAACGTGAGTTTTGAGCAGTGTAGAGTTGCGCATGTTGTTTGTCGTTTCTCCGATCACAAATGCAGACATGGTTTTATGTTTACGTGGCGCGATGCAACGCAACACGTAAAAAGTCATTATAATCCGTAATTATGTCCCCACGGGATGCAACAAATGCCTCGTTTGTAATGGGTTTTATTGGTTTTGTCTTGTCGCACTGGGACATGGCATCACAGTATGGTAAGGGGCGTAACATTTCCGTGACACGCTTGAGGCATTCGGCCAATCACAACGCACTGGATAGCTGGCCAATCAGCATACACCTCGCTTTTCAGAACGATGAGCTTAGTAAAAATCGATGCGTTTCAGAAAGGCGGGGCATAGAGGAGAATCAATAATGTACAGGATGTGGAAAATAATGTGTTTTTTGAACCTTAAACCGCATAAACACATTGCATTACACCAAATACACAAAATAATGTTATTTTTTAGCAACGTCATATGACCCCTTTTAATACAAAAATCAAACTGCAATCAGTCTAAAATCTATAATTAGCATTAGTATATTTGGGAATCAATAGATCGCAGTTGGCCATTCAACTGATGATGGTTTATCATAACCCCAGGCATTTCCAGGTTTACTTTATCTAATCCTTCTACAAGTCAATATTCATTCATTCTTTATAAATATTTGCATTGCTCTCTGGCTAAGAAGAAAAACCAGTGCTGATTATCATTATTTTTACCCAACATATTTATGCATTTGCATCTGCTGAATAACCATCTAACCTACTGACCATAATTTCTCATTACTAAAATATGCATTTATTCTTTTATTTCTGTTTGTCTCACACTCAGCAGTGTAGGTGATATGCAGCTGTGATGTTGCTGGTCAACAAACAGCATGTTAAAGTTGTTTAATCATGCATAAATGAAGCAGAGTGTGAACCATAGTTAACACCATTCTTTCCTCTTTATCTTTTTATAAATAGCAAGCCATAGGTTATTAGATTGTCACTCTAATGTGGATTGGTGTGTGTTTTGTTTTGTAATAAACATGTAGTTCTTTAAATTCTCGTTCACTTCTGTTTGCCACTATGAACAAGTGTACACATACTGGCTGGGCTGTATAGAGACTTGTTAGGCATCTATGCACCCTGTTAAGACCCTAAGTAAGAAAGACCCCCAGCAGGCTTTTAATAAACCTTACCCAGACCCTCCACCCTAAGACACACATAACACAGAATTAGAAGTGCTGAAGTGCCCCTTCTTCTCAGAAATGGAGAATAAAGCTTTTACCACAGTCAGGAGAGATGGAGAAAAGAAAATCTTAGACAGGCAGGTCACATTTTAATAACCTTTCAGCTTTTTTTGTTTTGCTGTTCTCTTTCTGTCCTGCAGAGTGACAAATGTGTATATATATATATATATATATATATATATATATTCCATGTCTTTCAATTATTATTATTATTATTATTATTTAATGATACATATACAACCAATTGTAATTGTAATTGTAAAAAAAAATGTATTATACATTATTTCATTTGTTAGAAAGCATATTTCCTAATATATTATAAATATGATATGATCAATCTATGATATGATCAATCTATGAAATTATTTAATGTTTATTGAAATATAGAGAATAATATAATGTGTTATGTTTCAATGTATTGAATAATACATAAGGAATTGTCGCATTTCATATATTGAAAAATGTGACTACATTTTATACTATTTTTTTAAAATTGTAATGTATTCAATAATACTCTTCTATATAATACATAATCACAAATATAAGGATTTATTTATTTGTTTGTTTGTTTATATATTTATTCTCTTAATCTGTTAAATTATAAATGTCAAATCTCATCTTCCACTCACCATGTTGTCATGACTTTAACAAGACATCCAGTTGTTCAAAAATAATTTTTTCATTTGATTTTTTTTTTTATGGTAAACACACTTTTCTTCACACCATCACGCATATTTTCATATATGAAGTGCATAACTATGCAAACAATACAGTGAGATAAAAAGTTTATGAATATGTGTTCAACCTTATGTAATCCAATGACAGAGAAATTCAGTTAAACTATATAGTGCAGTTTTTGTTTTCATCGCATGTATTTTAAATATGTATCAATATATAGCCATACATGGTCCATGCATATATTGTAGTATATTAGAAAAATATAAGCACTATATATGGAAATACATTATTTAATATATCGCATTATATTTTCCCATTATATTCCCATTTTGTTTCATAATGGTTGACATTGCTGTCCCTGTTTGATATATGATGTTGACAGCTTAAATACATGATTATTAATGTAGGCTATACGTTCAGTGACTGAACACAGTGTGCGGAGGAGGCTGATGCTGTAATTGAGTTTATTGGTCTGTAGATGTAATCATACACGCAAGCCCTTTGTTCTGCAGTGAATGTGTTTTTATTGCCGTGTTTGTGTTTTGGGATGGGATGGGAGTAGTGTGTTATGACAGTGATCAGGTGTTCATGTGTTGTCTGGATACTTTTTTGTGGTTGGGTTTTTCCGTGACCCTGCTCCCGACAGCACGCACATGCACTAACACACACTCTGCCCCAGGGACAGGCCCAGGTGAGTGTGTGCCACAATGACGTATGTCTTTAGAGCTCCTTTTTAGTCTCTGTAAGAAGTGAAGTATAAGCATTTTTACCTGTGCAGACCAACACACACAATCCATCAACACAGTTTAGCAAGAGTGAGAATATATAGTGTAAACTTGTGTGCTTTTAACACACACTTCATTTGAATGATGTGTTATTGGCTTAAAGCAAGGGTGTCAAAGTCATCTCAGCACCTGCTTTTCTGGAGCTAATAAAGTCCTGAATTAATTTTTGCTGCTTTTGGAAATTGGGAATATTAAAAAAAAACAGTATTGAAAAGAAAAATAGTATGTTCTTAGCGGTATTACTTTAGTTGCTTTAATTATCCATCTGAAACCTAACTTTAACACAACACTGAGCCTAAAAAGCAACTTTCCATTAAAGTCACCTGCTTCTCAGTCAAACTCTGATTCAGTATTAATGTAATAATGTTTCAAAGAAAAAAACAAAAATTAATTGTGAAAATGAACTGAATATTGCTGGAAAAAACAACTACACATCCAGTTTTAGGTGAAAAGTGTGAGTTCATGCATATGTGTGAGTGCTGAAAGGCCACACATAATTAAATGGGTAACATTTTACAATAAGGTGTCATTTGTTAATCTTTGTTAATGTTAGTTAATGAAAATACAGATATTCATTGTTTGTTGATGTTAGTTCACAGTGCGTTAACTAATGTTAACAAATATGACGTTTGACTTTAATAATGTATTAGTAAATGTTGGAATTAAGTTCATGTTAACTAATACAGTTAAATACTAATAACTAATGAACCTTATTGTAAAGTGTTACCATTAAATGAATCATTCTACTACGTGAAACATGAAACAAAACATTTAATTAGGTTAGAAAATTCTAAATTATTATTAATTATAAAAGCTTACTAAACTTGCTTTAGCTAAAATAAGAGTATTATTTAAAATGAAAAGTAAATTTCACAAATAATTACAAAGAATCAGTAAGTGACACATTTAATTAAATGTGAAATTTTAAAGTACAAAGACTGAAACAGTATTTTCTTGTAAAACCTACTCCAGTAATCTTTCTTTTATTTACAACTTTGAAAAATAGAGTAAAAAAAATATTATTAGAGTACGATTAACATATCATACTGATAAATTTTGTTTTAACATATTACATTTAGATTTTTTTCTCTTAAATCATCCCACGGTCCAGACAAGGCCTTGTGAAAGACAGTTTTGCTTTAAACCTCACAAATGCTTTGCCCCATAGACTTGCACTGGAACATTCTATTAATGCAACACGTCTCCAGTATATCAATATCTATATCTGCCCATTTCTACCTCTAATGCTTGTCAAGGTTTGGTGTTCTGTTCAATGTTTGAATTAATCTTTTATTTTCTACTTATGTGGGCGTGCCTGAAATGTGTATACCATACTTTGAGATCTACAATGTGAGGAAAATAATAGCACAAGCCAGTCGCATTGTGACCACTTGAGGATCTACGCCAAAAAAAGAGGATAATAAACACCTATGTACTAACTGTGATCTCACTTTTTTTTAAAACAGGTTCACACTACAGGATGGAAGTGGCACAAATCTGAAAGTGCGGTAAAACTTGTGAAATTACTTCAGACCCTGCAGTGAATTGTCACGTTTCTGTTGTGTTTTGCTTTGCTCCCCGTGACCTAGTTTTGCCTGTGTCTTGATCAGTTAATTGTTCCCACCTGTTTTGTCATTAATTATCCCATTAGTACCTGTTTTTATAAGCCCTGTCTGTTCCTTAGTTACCTGTCTGCTATTATTTGTATTTTGGTCTACATGTTGTGCTACCCCAGCTCCTCGATTCCTTGTGTTTACTTTGTGGATTATTATAAAAGACTTTTATTGGACTACTCCTGCATTGTGCGCCTCCTTAGAGCACAGCAACCGTTACAGAATAGCAGACCCTCAAGTGAGTGATTATAGCGGCGTTTTACTTCCTTTTGTTTTGTTTCTTTTTCCTCCCCTCTCCCGGAATGGACCTGCCAGCCGTCCAGCTCCTCTGCCTCGAGCAGGAAGACCGTTCCCTAGAGTATCACACCAGAGACTTTTTGTATTTGGCGTGCCAAACTCACTATCTGGATCCAAGGCATGCCTCCCAGGGAACGGTCCCCAGGAGAATTTCGCCGCTTTTGTGGAGTGGGTGCTGGAGAAAAATTGATTGTTTTTCTCCATTTGCCCTGCCGCGGAGGACATCTCCTGCCCCACTCCCAACCCAGAGACCAGCCAGCGATCATCCAGTGGCACGGAGCAATTACCTGACACCAACGCAGACGGAGAGCCTGGGCCCACCGCAACACCAGAGCCAGCGTGCAAGACCACGACTGAGCCTATCATCGCCCCGGAGCCTGAGCCTCAAGATCGTTCTGACCAGGTGTGTGTGCAGGCATCATCGCCCGTCCCCGAGGGAGTTTTGGTGGAGATCGAGGGCTAGGAGGGAAGCCCCGCCCACCGCCGCTGGGGGTGAGCTGCAACTGGCCACTGGATATTACGAGGAACTAATGGACATTTTCCAAATAGACTTAATAGACTGGTTTGGGGAGGTAATGCCCAGCTCTCCTACGTCTCCTAAGTCTCCTATGTCCCCTGTGTCTCCGCTGGTTCCGCCCATCCCTCCCAGCCTCCCTCTCACGCCTCCTCTCCTAAAACCAGCCATTTCCTCAGCCCTATCTCCGCTGGTGCCTGTCAGTCCCTCAGCTCACCCTCAGTCAGCGCCATCTGGGTGCTCTGATCCACCTCAGGACTTCCAGTCTCCCACTCTGCCTATGCATGAGGATCCCTTGTCTCCGCCTCCAGCCTCCGACTCCTGGACTCCACCTCGGTCCTTTGACCCATCGGCTCTGCTTTGACTCCTAGCTCCCTCGTCTCCACCGTGGCCCGTCATCCCACTGGCTCCACCGGGCTCCCTCATCCCTCCGGCTCTGCCTTGGTCAGTCATTGACCATCCGCAGCCTCGGGACTCCACTCCTCCGGCTTCGACTCGTCACTCCGTCCCTCTGGCTCTGTCAGGCTCCTCCTTCCCATTCGGCTCCGCCTTCATCCTCAGTTGCTCCGGCTCCATTGCAGTCTTCCGGATCCCCACCTCCACCTCGGTCGCCTGAGCCACCAGTTCTGCCTTGGCCCTCCGGATCCTCGGTGTCACCCTGGCTCTATCCTGGTCTCCTCCTCCAGCGGCTCAGTCTCCGTCAGTCGGCCATCTGGTGTTGTTGGCCCCTTCTTCACCATGGCTCCTCCCGCCGTCGACTCCACCGTGGGCTGCTATCCTGGCTGGCCTCTGGATCTCCACCTGGCTCCTCTTGCTCCGGGCTCCTCCCTGGCTCCTCCCTCCATCTACTCCGCCCTGGCCCTATGAACTATGCCCCTTTCCTATTGCCTGCCCCTCACCTGCCCCACGCCTGCCTCCTGAACCCCCACCCTCCTCTGTTGGACTGCTTTTGTCAGTGCGAGGACGCGCCGTTCCAGGAGGGGGTGAGATGTCACGTTTTTGTTGTGTTTTGCTTTGATCCCCGTGACCTAGTTTTGCCTGTGTCTTGATCAGTTAATTGTTCCCACCTATTGTGTCATTAATTATCCCATTAGTCCCTGTGTTTATAAGCCCTGTCTGTTCCTTAGTTCCCTGTCTGCTATTATTTGTATTTCATTCTACATGTTGTGCTACCCCAGCTCCTCGATTCCTTGTGTTTGCTTTGTGAATTATAATAAAAGACTGTTATTGGACTACTCCTGCGTCGTGTGCCTCCTTAGAGCACAGCAACCATTACATGAATATGGGTAAAAGGATATGTTGTGACACTTTAGGGCTTTTTTTCATAAATAATTAATTCTGAATAAATCCTCTATTGGTCAAATGTTTTTCACCGTTTAAAGGAGTAGTTTACACTCTTCTGTATTTGTATGCATATGAATGAAATTGAATAGAACACAAAGTCAAGTGTGACCGCACCTTGATTCTTTTTGATGCTTGCTGACACCAGTCACAATTTTATCTGCACGTGTTAATGATATTTGAAAACCTCTAAAAAATGTGGTCCGACATCGTCACTTCCAGTCTGCAGCCTTGCAACACCAGTGTGAAATGCTGAGTTAATGTGTCTTTAGCATCACACATCATAATCAATCATAAAAAATGTTAAAGTAAAAATTTGAAATGAAATTGAATAAGTCTGTCTTCACTTACCCTCATGTAATTCCAAACATGAATTACTTTATTTTTCTTTACTTTATTACTTTTTTTTTCTTGGAGCCTGACAACCCTGATCCCCATTGCCTGTAGAGTTTTTTTTTTTTTAACATAAAAAATGATTGTAAAAATTTGAAATGAAAATGAATAAGTCTGTCTTCACTTACCCTCATGTAATTCCAAACATGAATTACTTTATTTTTCTTTACTTTATTACTTTTTTTTCTTGGAGCCTGACAACCCTGATCCCCATTGCCTGTAGAGTTTTTTTTTTTTTTTTAACATTTCTTCTTTCGTGTTTGGAAGTTTGGAACAATGACAGGTGGCTATTCCTTCAAAAAAATGGAGTGGAGCATGCTGATAGATTAAATTAAAATTACAAAAGATACTTTAGTTCAGGGGAAAGTGTTTTTTGTGTTTTTTGAAAAATCAGTTTAAAAAGCAGAACTGAATGTACCTGTACCTTGAACATACAGTGTGCAGTCTATCTTAATAATCTACTGAAATTACTAAAATATCCTTCTAGTTAATATAATATGTGCTTGTTATTCTTTGAGTGAATGTTAGTGAATTTATTGAATGTTAGGTGGCGGTGCATTTTAAAATACTTCTCATTGGAAAAAGTCTTTTCTAGAAGACCATGAAGTGTGTTGTAGACACCTTTCCCAGAGAACAGGCCAAATGATAATGATACCTTTTCTCATAAAAGACAGAGAGTAAGGAATTTGTGCAGCACAGGGTAATTGCTACTTTCTAATCACTGAGAAAATACTTTAGACATTTGTCAAAACTCCAGTAAAAGTGTGAATGTAATGAAGAAACATTTAGGACAAATTTCATTTCAGAAGAAAAAGAAAGAAAGAAAAGGAAGCTGTCATGTGAAAAAAAAAAAACACTTGTTCTCATTACTGTAATACTATTATAAATATCACCTTGTCTGGACACAAAAATCAGTGCACAAATTAAATTTAATCAGCACACAAATTAAATGTAGTGTTCAGTGCTATAAAGCCTACCATTGGCAATTTTAATCATTTAAATAATTACAACTCGGCAATAAAAGAAACAGATATTTTCAGATGCTGTATTTTAAATATAATTTGACAACATCCTTTGTAAAGTTAGCTTTACATATCTTTATTGGAAAGGGGTTAAACAATGTTTTGTATGCTTGTTCAATGAACCATAAACAGTTATTGCACATGCACCTGTGGAACAGACACTAACAGCTTACAGGCGGTAGGCAATTAAGGTCATAGTTACACTAACTTAAGACAGTAAAGAGACCTTTCTACTGACTCTGGAAAATACCAGAAGAAAGATGCCCAGGGTCCCTGATCAGTGTGAAAGTGTCATGGTACTGCTGCAGGGAGGCACGAGGACTGCAGATGTGGCCAGAGCAATAAACTGCAATGTCTGCAATGTAAAACACATACGACAATGCTACAGGGAGACAAGAAGGACAGCTTTTGCACGTCTTTGCAGTGGCAAACAACATGTAACCATGCGTCCCTCCAGTAGTGTCCAGGAACTTTCAAGTGTCTTGGAAGAGTGGAGTAACATCTCAAAGCTCAAATTTACAAAACTGGTGAAGTTCATGAGGAGTGGCAAACAACATGTAACCATGCGTCCCTCCAGTAGTGTCCAGCAACTTTCAAGTGTCTTGGAAGAGTGGAGTAACATCTCAAAGCTCAAATTTACAAAACTGGTGAAGTTCATGAGAATGAGTGGCCACATAAAATACTCGCTGCAACTTTTGATACTTTTGATTCTTTGTTCAGGTACTCATTCTATTTCTGTTCGTCAAATTTCAGTGAAACTTGCTCAATTTATGCCTCACCTGCTGAGCTAGATAGATTGCATTACAGTAAAGAGAACAGGTTTTGTATTGCAAAATCGCAATAATCAGAACTTGCAGGGAAAATGTGGGACAGTTCACTCAAAATTATTTAGATTCGTAAATTTTATTTTATGATGCCTTTATAACCTTTTTTTTGTGGATATTTTAAGTTTTTATTACCTAGACGTTCAATGGAGGGACAGAAACCTCTCTTGTCTTTGAAGATTAACCAAAGTCTTATGGGTTTGGAACCACAGGAGGGGGAGACAATGACAACAGGGTCCCTTTATAATTCTCATTAAATTAATGTCATAATAGAACATTTTCATGTCTTAAAAAGGCTTATAACCATGCGTCCCTCCAGTAGTGTCCAGCAACTTTCAAGTGTCTTGGAAGAGTGGAGTAACATCTCAAAGCTCAAATTTACAAAACTGGTGAAGTTCATGAGGATGAGTGGCCACATAAAATACTCGCTGCAACTTTTGATACTTTTGATTCTTTGTTCAGGTACTCATTCTATTTCTGTTCGTCAAATTTCAGTGAAACTTGCTCAATTTATGCCTCACCTGCTGAGCTAGATCGATTGCATTACAGTAAAGAGAACAGGTTTTGTATTGCAAAATCGCAATAATCAGAACTTGCAGGGAAAATGTGGGACAGTTCACTCAAAATTATTTAGATTCGTAAATTTTATTTTATGATGCCTTTATAACCTTTTTTTTGTGGATATTTTAAGTTTTTATTACCTAGACGTTCAATGGAGGGACAGAAACCTCTCTTGTCTTTTTGAAGATTAACCAAAGTCTTATGGGTTTGGAACCACAGGAGGGGGAGACAATGACAACAGGGTCCCTTTATAATTCTCATGAAATTAATGTCATAATAGAACATTTTCATGTCTTAAAAAGGCTTCATTTTCTTCATTTTGGCATAAAATATGCTTTGGGAGTTTCATTCAGAACCACTAACAGAAATAAACACCATGCAAATCATTGGTTCCAGTTTTTTGATTGTTGTTGATTTTAAATGCCACAGTTTTGAATAAGAACCATTTTTCGATTCTCAACCTTCTTGGAAACATGGGGAATGTCCCCTATAGGCTCCATATAGCTCAGTAACAATAATTCAATTATTTCAGGTTTACAATAATTTGGTGACCTTGGGTTCCTTTTGAGCAGCTTGTATTTGTAAAGGCAAACCCTATCTCTTCTCTCTATCCATCTGCTTTTCGGAATATCATATCCCAGGGATCCCAGTTGCCCTGTATAACATTATGGGGATGTTCAAACACACAGGAGCATCTGAGAGCAGCAAACACCCAGGAATGTGTGAATGCAAAGGATGTGGAACGCATCGCTCCAAAGAGAGAGACCGTAACAGTGAAAGAGTGAGCGGGGATGGAGGCTGCATATAAATGTGGCTTTCTAGAGCTGGGCCTCTCTGGGAATTTGCCACAGCTCTGTGTGAGGAAATGTAGTGACCACAGTATGTGTGTGTATGAGAGAGAGAGAGAGTGAGATTTTTTAAAGGGTGTGATTCTTCTAGAATGCCTGCTAAAAGCAAATGAAGAGCCACTTGTGCTAACAAAGACAGGACAGCTTTGCCTCACAAACAGCCATCTGATGTCTGTCTCACATCAGATGTCTCAAATTAGGCCCATTTAAACCCCCTCAGGCCTGCATTTGGCTTTTAATGCATGGAGCACTGTGTTGAATGGGACATTGATTGGTTGAGGTTTCAGTCAGAGGTCATATCAGTGAAATTGCATGTCCAAACACTCTTCCCTTGGATAAACTCCTCACAGAGTATGACGGCATTTTTCTAGGAGGAATGTGGGATTACCCGTAGCGTGTATCTACCTGTGCTAAGATCAAGAAACCTTTTTTTTTTTAAATACAGGTTGAAGGCATTTGGTTTAATTAATGGTTCTAGGACATATGCATCTGCCAATGAACTAAATAACTACTATTCAGCCCGGGTAAGTTCAGTGTTGTTTCAGTTTAGTTCAGTAACTCTGTTCGTCAATTATGAAGCAAGTTCAATTCAGTTATATACAGCTCTACAGAAGGCAACAGTGTCATTATTCAACTCAAGTGATTCAGTTCTGTTCAATAGCAGGGCCAATGCAAAATTCATCAGTTATGAAACAAATCTTATTCAGCTATAAAGTAGCTCTACAGACAAAAATAGTGTCATTTCATTTCAGGTTTTGTTCACACCCAATAGAGTATAAAATTATAGCCTAAACTTTCAGCACGGTCAGTTTAATCCGATTTAGGAACTAATGACTCTAATAAATCAAACAAACTCATAGTTCTTACCCAAGAAAGTCTAAATAATATTTGATACACATTATCTGTTAGCATGGTCATTTCAATGATAGTTGCTTGGCTGGCCATGCAGCCTTGAAAGTATGATTTGAAATCTGCCATCTTTTGGGTGTTCAGTTCTGTATCCTGCTTGTTTTAAGCCAATCACAAGCCACAAATACACACACAACTCTTTACTAGCCACTATCCAGAGCTGTGATGTCAAAGACAGCATACGTAAAAAAGTGCATGCTTTTAAGAGCCCTGTAAAAATTAAACGTGCACTGGCAACTTGTATATTATTAATATGTCATTATATTAAAAAAATTGCTTGCAATTATTTTTTTATTGCATCAGAGTACTTATCCAAAAAATACTCATTGCAGCCATATGGTGTAGTTACAGCATCTACCAGCAGGGACAAACAGGGCTATGCAACCCAGCAAAACCTTGACTCTTTTTCTCCAACAGTATTGGGTTCCAGACATTTTAACATTTATTTGAGATTTGTGGTCCTCATACAGATTATTAGTGACTCAGCAAGAGGAAAGGAATGGGTTTGATGTGACAACTGCATTATTAATAGCTCACATTTAAAGCTGTGAGATCCGGGGTGTTCTGGTACTAAGCGTCTTTTGTTCCCTCCTCACATCCCTGAGCTTCAAAATCTTAAACTTGAGGTGAAAATAATGATGAATGTCTAACTCAAGGTGCTTTTGTGTTCATGTTAAATGGTGAGAAATGACTTTTATGTGTGTATGTGTCTGGAGTGTTTGGGCAGACTCCATTAACAATGCTTGGTCTGCAGGTACAATGACAACACCATGAATCAAAGCCCATAAGCCTGAGGACTGTGTGTGTGTGTGTGTGTGTGTGTGTGTGTAAGAGAGATGGCAGTGCTTTTTGAAATATTCCCCCGCTGGCTGATGTAATTACAGTTCACACAAACCCCCTTTACAGAGAATAGCTGTGATTTCTCACCATTTAACCTATTATTTTATTTCCATTCAAGTGCACTCCTCTAAAATACTTACAAAATTCAGTACTTTGAAAAGCAGCTACGTGGCTGCTGTTTAGGGAAGTATTTAGATTGTTAGCTGGTCATCCAAAACTAGTTAGCTAATGATATATTATAGTCTCTTTACAGTATGTACATTTTTCATAGTTTTAACAGTGTTGCTTTGAAGTTGATGAATTTAGAGATGCAGATTCCATGAGATGGTTTTAGCATGCTTGGAACATGTATAATCTTAGCCTTAGACCACAATGTCCACATTCCCAAACTGTAACTGCACAAAACTGCAATTCTTGCCCAGAATCAGATACAGTTTGATATAGCTTTCCAGCTTATTCTGCAAAACAGAAGTGAGCTATTTCTCTGAAATTTTATAAAAAATAGTAAACCTAAAAAATGCAAATTTGCTGAAAATGTAGTCACCCTCAGGGAATCCAATCTTCATTGGAACAGATTTGGTGAAATGTAACATTACATCGCTTGCTCACCAATGGATCCTCTGCAGTGAATGGATGCCGGCAGAATGAGAGTCCAAACAGCTGATAAAAACATCCCAATAATCCAGAAGTAACCCACACAACTTCAGTTCATCAATTAACATCTTGTAAAATGAACATCTGCATGTTTGTAAGAAACAAAACCATTATTAAGGCATTTTAACTTTAAACCGACGCTTCTGGTCAAGATACCAGTATGTAATCCATAATAATTCATCCTCCAGTGAAAAAAGCTGAGCTGCTCTTGTCCTCTCACATCAAAATCAACAAACATATTTGATTAGATCTGTTTTTGCTTATAAACAGTGCTTGATCTGTGCATATTTGTCTACTGATTCAGATGAGACAACTTTTTCACTATTTTAGCTGGTGACCCGAATTCAATTCCCATCTTGAGGTCCTTTGCTGATCCTGTTTCCGTCTCTCTGCCCCATGTTTTCCTGTTTGATCTGTACTGTCTTATCCAATGAAGGCACAAAAAGGCCAAAAATATAACTTAAAAAGTATTAAGTTATGATTATTGTAATTTCATCGGCTGTTTGGACAAACTTTCCACTTTATTTATCTTCAGTGTTGGGGAAAGTTACTTTTAAAAGTAATGCATTACAATATTGCATTACTCCATAAAAAAAGTAACTAATTACATTACTTAGTTACTTTTTATGGAAAGTAATGCGTTACGTTACTTTTGCGTTATTTTTTAAATCTGGACAGAGCTTGCTTGTTTGTTTTTAAAATAAAAAAGTTATATTTTTGGCAAATATAAAAGCCTTTTCACACCAAAAGTGAAATGAATAAGCCTCAGGCTGAAGGCAAAGTAAATTTACGTCCGTACAGTAGAATGCAGAAGAAGAAATTTCAACACACTTCAGCAG
>NW_015542387.1:83568-89354 GCF_001515605.1 Sinocyclocheilus anshuiensis | reverse complement strand
TGTGCTTATTAGTATGGTTGAACTGGATCATCGAAGGTCAGAAGCAAAGACATTGGTTAATAGAATGGGATTATATACATAAAGGATATTTGTGTTGTTTAACATTTAATCATTGCAGGGTTGCGTCATATTCTGAGTTGCATTATTTTTATTCATTTTGAGGAATACTGAATTTGAGTGTTTTTTTGTGTGTGAGTGAGATGAATGAATGCGTATTCATATTTATTTTAGAACTACAGTAACATCTTCTGATTTCTCTCAACATGGGGACAGGAGAGCTGTCAATCAATAAATTGGAAAAAAAAAAGTAACTTGCGTTTCTTATTTGAAAAAGTAACTCAGATATTCTCTTGTAAATTAAAAAGTAATGCGTTACTTTACTAGTTACTTGAAAAAAGTAATCTGATTACGTAACTCGCTTTACTTGTAATGCGTTACCCCCAACACTGTTTATCTTAACCATAACTAAACACATTCTGTGGTAAATTCTTGAATATACCAGCCCAGACGTGTCTGACATAAACATTCAAAAGATTGGCCACTACTGAAATTCTAGAGAAGTCCTGATGCTATCAGTGTGTGTGTGTGTGAGCTGTAGTCTGAGCCTGTGGAGCAGATGTTGGGTGCTCAGCTTACAAATGACTTTGGAGGATTTCCCAATGAGATGTGGAATGGCTTATTCTCCACCGACATTTCAAAACAAGGGTCTAAAAATAAAGTCTGTGCTAAGTCTCTCATCAGTGAAGACGATAAAAGCATCAGTCGTGCAGCCCTGAGTTTCAGCCCACAGATTCAGCATGCAGAAGGATTGTCAGCGTGTGTTGGAGTTCAGTGTTTATTTGCAAAATATTAGCGTTTCAGAAAATTTGAATTGAATCCACCCAAATATAAACATTTGGTTTTAACATCAGGAATGACAAATCCCATGGTTCTTGGGATACTCAATATCATATTATATATGATTATATGATGCATATTATATTATCATGTCTTACAAGTATGTGTTGTGTCATTCTTAATTAACAAAGAAGGAAAGAAATTTTTTTTTCTGTGCAGTAATATTTTATTTAAACTATACATGCCGTGTTAAAAAAAGTCAACAAAAATATTCTTAAACAATGACTGTAATTATTTACACTTTCACAGTACAGCTTTACAATATCTACACATTAAAATATTCCAGAAAAGAAAAGCTGTATTCCAACTGCCAATGTTTGCACAGTATTAAAAATAAAGACCAGTCTGGTTTCTTTGCACATAGAGTAGTGACTGAACATTAAAGGCTTGAAGTCAGATTGCAGATTTATATTGCAATATACAAGGCAGCTCAACACAGGACAACCTGAACCAGAGCACAGGATCAACTCTCTCTCCTTTAATAAAACTGAACTTTAGCAGGTGATGATGCGCCAGTCTCCGCTCAGCTGCTCTAATACAATCAGAACATGTAAACAAACATGAAGCTTTGGGCTTGAACAGGCAAGTTTCCCCTCAATATACTGAAATTCCCAATAATTTCAAACAAACTTTGAGTGTCTAATCGTAGATGACCCTCTCTAAAAACACTCAAATCTCGATTTGACCCCATTGAATGTTGTGAAATATAGTGAGCTGAGAGTCAGGTGATATACATTTTAGATTTACAATACATTCATTACATGGCATGGCATCATCGCAAATTAGCACCTTCCAGAAATGCATAAGAATAAAATGGCAGGTCCAGAAATATTATGGTCTTTCCACCCAGGGCCGTAACCACTGAAAATATTGAGGGGATGCACCTGCCCCCACTCCAAATATTCAGATTACTGGTCAGTTGGTATGGATTTTGCAATGACCGTTTCCTAAAATTTTACCCGTGGGTTGCATCTCTGCTCATATCCAACCAAAAATTATTTGTTTGATGTTAGTGCAATGTGGAAAACCAAACTGCGCTCTCATTACTTTAATAAGACACACAAATACACTGATCCAGGTAAACTTGCCTTGAAAATATCCACACTTAAATAGTTGTATATTCACAATAACTCTATCACTGGCACGACTCTGCAAGAGTCTAATCGTAGATGACCCTCTCTAAAAACACTCAAATCTCGATTTGACCCCATTGAATGTTGTGAAATATAGTGAGCTGAGAGTCAGGTGATATACATTTTAGATTTACAATACATTCATTACATGGCATGGCATCATCGCAAATTAGCACCTTCCAGAAATGCATAAGAATAAAATGGCAGGTCCAGAAATATTATGGTCTTTCCACCCAGGGCCGTAACCACTGAAAATATTGAGGGGATGCACCTGCCCCCACTCCAAATATTCAGATTACTGGTCAGTTGGTATGGATTTTGCAATGACCGTTTCCTAAAATTTTACCCGTGGGTTGCATCTCTGCTCATATCCAACCAAAAATTATTTGTTTGATGTTAGTGCAATGTGGAAAACCAAACTGCGCTCTCATTACTTTAATAAGACACACAAATACACTGATCCAGGTAAACTTGCCTTGAAAATATCCACACTTAAATAGTTGTATATTCACAATAACGCTATCACTGGCACAACTCTGCAAGACACACTGGTAGGTATTGCAGTGATTGTACACTTATAGTGAGTATGCAATTGAGGCCTCTGTTCTTTTAAACAATGTATGGAGCTGAGGTTGGGTTTTGTCACAGAGCTGAAAAGTGGTTTGTAGTAAGGAATGTTCAGTTTGCAGTTTTATGTAATACTTTGCCCAGG
The DNA here is from genome assembly GCF_001515605.1 of Sinocyclocheilus anshuiensis. Lineage (NCBI taxonomy): Eukaryota > Metazoa > Chordata > Actinopteri > Cypriniformes > Cyprinidae > Sinocyclocheilus > Sinocyclocheilus anshuiensis. Next base: position 86,612 of record NW_015542387.1, on the reverse strand, counting down.
AATCAAAAAGTAAGCTTTCTGAAATGGTTTAAACTGCAAGGAATATTCAAGAACGTAAAAGGAGACAAAAATGGTCTTGCACTTCATAGACCCAACAGCAGTACTTGGCATGTAGGAAAGGAGAGAGGTTAATCAATGATCTGCCTTACATCATAGTTGAAAGATGACTTTATGGGATTACAAGATTCCCAGTGATTTCCTGAAACTAAAAATGACCAAAGAGAATAATGTAAATTTGACCAGTGTGATCCTGTGCTGAGCCTGTGGGTTTAAAAGCTTGATGCAGCTTGACACACAGAACTGTTGCATGGAATGCCACACTGGTGTCTGTTAAACATTGTCATTGTCTACACTTAGCAGCACAAATGTTGAGGGCACTTTTACCCTGTGAGTTTCAAAATCAGTAGTCCAAGCAGGAGCCCTGGACATTTCTTTTGCACGCAGAAATTATTAATTAATGTCTGGACTTCTGTGTCCAAACACATCTGATGTTAATGCACCTTAAATGGGATTTAGTTTTATGACAGCGATGACTCAAGCTTGTTCTCAGTTTACTGAAAAAAACATGGTCAATGAATGCACACTGGTTAGCCCCAGGGACTAATCATTGTCTACACTTAGCAGCACAAATGTTGAGGGCACCTTTACCCTGTGAGTTTCAAAATCAGTAGTCCAAGCAGGAGCCCTGGACATTTCTTTTGCACGCAGAAATTATTAATTAATGTCTGGACTTCTGTGTCCAAACACATCTGATGTTAATGCACCTTAAATGGGATTTAGTTTTATGACAGCGATGACTCAAGCTTATTCTCAGTTTACTGAAAAAAACATGGTCAATGAATGCACACTGGTTAGCCCCAGGGACTAATCAAACACAGACACGCAACATGTCCCTTTCACTCTGTCTGTCTTCTGGAGAGATATCCAAGCAAGAATATCATATTTTCCAAACAGTCTAACAAATATGGTTCACATTGATGGGGAGAACAGTGCATAGGGGAGCATACGCTGCCCGATAGCCGCAGCAACTACGCAGCTGCTTTATGCTGCATGTCAGCTGTGACCTATGACCTCAGCGTCCCTGCCGCCTTGAAGATCAGAATCTGTCACCTGCCACTCAAGCGTGACAGGACAACGTCATTGAGAAATAGCACAACTACCCGAAACAGAAGCTCTGGCATCCGATTCATTTCCCTTCATAGGGAACAGAGACTGGCACGCCATATCTCTGCGGGCCAAACACTTTTACTCCCACTGTCCATTCATAGAGTAAGATCCTGCTAAGCATTTCAGTAGCTATACTTGTTTACAGCCCTCATTTGTGCAGTCTGTGGTGCAAAGCCATTGGGTTTGGCTGGCACATCGGGCTTTAACGATGCTGTCCGTTTGATGGATGTTCGTGGTAAAGACCCATGACCACTGTAGCTGCTCTGCCGGGACATGGAAGGTGTCATAGCCATTGGTACCCCGTGAGAGTCTAGTCTAGTGGGTGGGGTAGGAGTTGGGGCCATGTACCCACCTCTGTTCAAACTAGGTTGCCGGGACACTATGACCCCGCCAGGTGAGTGCAGCCCTTTGGGCGGCGAGGAAATGGAGTGTCGCTGGGATGAACTGCGGTGATACCGCTGTCTCTCGAGAGTGCCCATCTGCCCTGTGGGCGATGTTGGTGTAGTTGGCACATCCAGTCTCTTGGTTGGGCTATTCCTGGGTAAAGAGGAAGTGGGAGTCTCGCTCTCGAGAGTTCCCATCTGCCCTGTGGGCGATGTTGGTGTAGTCGGCACATCCAGTCTCTTGGTCGGGCTATTCCTGGGCAGACAGGAAGAGGGAGAGTACAAGGAGGCCTCTCGGCTTGGGACTTTGGGTGGAATCTCCGTTGGGCTTACAATGGGTTCCAGCATTAGGTGCTGTCGGGATTTGGGCATCTCCACCATGATAGCCTTGGGGTTGCTCTCATTCAGGTGCTTCAAGAGGTCATTCAGTGTGTTCTTGGCATCCACAGTACGCCGCTGATCTTTACGGCCAGATTTGGAACTATGTTGATCACTATTCTGGATCTTCTTTTCTGCTTGAGGCCCTCCAGAAGTACTGAAGGCTGCCCTGTTCTCATGTGTGGCATTGGGCAGTACCACGGCACTGGGGATGTGGGGGTTGCTGACAGTGGAATGGGGTGGGGGACTGGAAGGAATGTACTGCTGGCTTTTGGGTGGCCCATCTTTGCGGGAGCCACTTATCTTTCCATGAGCTCTCTCCCATTGGTTCTTAATTGGCTGAAGGCTCTTTTGTTTCAGCACTGGTGTGGACTCGGGTGTAGGCAGTGCTGCTAGTTCTGGTGGCTGCCCACTCAAGAGCATCGTCTTAGTGTCTCCGGTGGTTGGCACCTCCCTCCCATTGCTCAACAGGTTGGTGTAAAGTTTGGGAGTATCCATATTGGGATGGTACTCTTTCACAGGACTGTCGAACAGACCGTTGAGCTTGGCAAAGCTGCCAGTGGAATCAGTGCATGACTGTGCTGACTCTGCATCTTTTTGGATCTTGCGTGGAGTGCGAAGGAAAGCATCTCTATAGCAGTAAACGACCATGCCAGCGATGAATGCACCGAGCAGGAATGCAGCTAACACACAGGAGATAAGGATATTCATATGCACCATCTGGTTAGATTCACCTGCTTGTATTTCCCACACACCTGCAACACAGATAGCCAAATACCATGTTAACTCACTCGCACAGTTGATCACTGAACAACTCTCTCTTTAAGCAAAAAGTCCTTTCCCCCCCGCAAAGGATGCTCAACAATTTGGTGTGAATCGAAAGCATACAACTGTTATTTCCAGCATTTTAGAAGCTTTTTAAATAAATCTACCTAGCAAGAAATTCAGAAAATACAATGAGATAACCTGTTATTATATTAGTAAAGGAGGCAAATTAGTAAAGAGGTGTGGTGGAACATTTTATTGCACATGGGTTGCAGTATCAGTTTTACATGAGAGCTTTCCTAAAGAGAATTAAGCCCGCTGTCTTTGTTTAGTACCCGGGGGGGGGGGGGG
>NW_015542387.1:69589-83470 GCF_001515605.1 Sinocyclocheilus anshuiensis | reverse complement strand
GGGGGGGTGAGTGTTGTTAGTGTCCGCATATATTTGAAAGAGTTAGTTGGTGAATAATGTTGCTCGAGAAGTGCTTAAAAGTGTTGCTTAGCGGCAAGGCCTTTGGAAGATTTCCTAAAACCAAAAACCATGGGCAGAGAAAGAAAAGGATGAAAGAAGATAAAGATGTAGCCATTTAAGACAGATTGAACAAAAAATGTCAAAGAAAATGCATTAAAAGGGTTAAAAAGCTTTATACGCTGATGGAATCCAAGTATAGCTGCTTGTATCATCTCAATACACTTCAAGACAACTAGGCATTGTGCTGACCCGAAAGTTTTCAAGAGCACTTGCACTAGGAGTCTGCATCCCTACTTTGTTAATGTAGTGTGACTTACTGCAGTATTGCTTATCATGCCATTCTGGTAAGGAATGGGCTGCTATCAGAGATGTATGCACTCTCTCAGTAGACTAGCAGCACTAATAGCAGCTATTACCCAGAATTCCATGCAGCAGCGCAGAGTGCTCTGGTCAAGGCCTTACCCTCCAGCACACCTGGTATATGCTCAACAGAACGTGAAGTGGCTGGGTCATCTTGGAGCACAAATTTCCGTGAGCCAAAGAGTTGGGGAATCTGAGTGGGGATGGTTTGGGGTGATTGTATGGGTTCAGAGGTCGCGGGCACTGTGACTGACGATGATGGCAACTCCATGTCTGTAGCGACAAACAAACTGTTATAGAAACTGAGCCCATGATAGGCGCAACGTAACGATTGGAGTTAGTGCATACTGACAGGACGTCATACAGTACGTCAGTTTATAGGATTCATTGAGGTACATTTTTAGAGATTGACTCTGATGTTATGAACCATTACAGGGAAGTAATGGCTGTGCAGAGTCTCAGGTAAGGAAAATTTCAGCCTGAGAGGAGGGAAAGGATGAAGATTATCTCTAATAGAATGAGGAGACGACAATATAGTCCAGGGAGATGATAAAGTGGAGGCAGCACATATCCATGCAAGAATGAAAGAATGAATGAATGAAATGATGGCCAAGCTGGTGCTGAGAGATCAGGTGCCTCTCAATGATAATATAATGAAAAGCACAGGAATAAGGGTAGGTGCAGCAGTAGAGGAGAAAAGAAAGGGAGAAAGATGAACTCAAGGAATGAAATCAGTGCAGTACAGGAAACTAACCAGAGGTTGGGTCGCCATATGATTTGAAATCTGGCGCTGATGTAGTGGCCAAAAATTCTAAAAGAATTAAAGGAACAGGAAATCAGCATAAAATAACAAAAATAAAAGTCTGAAATTATAAAAATGCTAAAATAGTTTTTATTAAATTACAAAAGAATAAAAAAGTGTTTGTTTTCCTCTGGTTTACGCTGTATCGCTCTTTCACTTTCTGTAATGTTAAGGCGGGAGCCTACACAATGTATGTGTAAACATGTGAGTGTTTAATTGTCAGAGGAATTAGTATGATGTTTGTGTCATATGTGTTAATTTCAGTCAGCTGAGAGTGTGAGGGGGTTATTGACGTCACAACTTCTAACTAATGTTTCTGAAAAGGGGCACATGTTGATGAGCTCACCATGACAATCGCCGAGGTGAGCTGTGTTGCCGTATTCAACATCTTGCTCATAACCAGTTCTGCAAAACAGGAAAAAGAGTAATAAGATATTGAGTTTGTACTAAGGATGCACGTTTTGGGCATCATCATTAATATATACAGTTTTGCCTGTTTTTTTTTTTTGTTTTTTTTTTAAAACAGCAGGCATCAAAACATAAAATATATGTTTCATGAAGAAAAGTGGAAATGATAACTGTTAAGTGAGAAGAAGAAAGAATCTAGCTCAGCTTTGTAGGAAATCGGTTGCCAGTGACGATTGTTCAGTTTAGTGTTCTCAGTATATCCTCCTTGCATTTTCTAGTTAAATCTGAATATTTTCGTGATTGACTTACTGCACAGCTGCAGGAATGCGCTCACAAGCTCCATGTGCCATCCAGCCGCAGTAGGGGTCTCTAGATGCAATACAAGACCTGCAACACACCAAAAATATTGTTTATACCAACACAATATGGAAAATAAACACACTACACAATGGTTAAAGAGGTTTTGTGCTGTTCAGACTACAAAAATTAAACGTATTTGAATTGCATATGCCAAAAAAAATTAGATTTTGCTGCCTGTATAAACAGTGTTGCATTCAGGACTCACTTTTGACAGGAACTGTGTCGTTCACAGCGGCTGAGTGGTATTCTGACCACACAGCTGGAAAAGGCCACATAGAGTGTGTGGGTGTCTTTATCTAGATGGAAAGACAGAATTCGCCGATCGTCCTCATTGCTGGATAAACACCTGGGAGAAAAACAGAACAGACGGAGGGAGATGGTGAAGAACAGATAAATCACATTATCGGATCTATCCGTCAGTCACTGTTTTCTTCAGTCACAGTTCAGCAGAAGGATAACAAAAAACACACACACATTGACGAGGGAGAGTGAAAACATTTCGCTTTCACATTAAACAGATCTAATCTCATCTCAAAGGATCCAAAACATTCATTCAGGTCACAATTTGGGACTCATTTATATTAATTTACTCATTTAGTAAATAGCCAAGACTGCTTCATAAAATGACTCTGGTGTCTACAAATAAGTTTCCCACAATTTAAAGTCAAAGAGAATGTGCCTAGAGACTAATCATGAGACAATTATAGGATGAGAACATACTTGGCTTGGTTGAAAACATCGATCTCCTCTAATAGGATGCTGTCATTCAAAGACAGTGGGGACGTCTTAGCCAGAACTTTTAGGACCATGCCTGCCTCAGAGCCAATGAAAACCACCGTGTAATTCTTCTGGGGTCCTGCAGTGTTATCAACGGCGAGTGCCGTGAGCCTGTACCTACAAAGACAAAGGAAAAACAGGGCCGCTTTTCAGTTGCAAGGAGACGCCTAATTTACAACAGCTTAACTTGAGCTGACACAGGACAAAACATGTTGAAACGTGACATCTATCAAGACCTGAGCTAGTTAAATTAGGCATGCCAGTTGTTTAGAATGTGAAACCAACGCTCTTTGCTGGGAGGGTTATAAAATGTTTACCCGATACTTATTTAACAGCTGACATTGGGTCAAGATGGCAAACTGTTCAGTGTGTTGTATTGTAATTATAGGTTTTTATGTAAAAATCTGTGCTAGTATTAGATTTCTTTCTGATGGATATCAACAATTTTTTTCTGATTATGAAATGTAACCATTTCAGATAAATCAAAGAGAGCTGGTGGCTTTTCCTGTCAAAGTGGCCAGACTTTGCTGTTTGTCAAAATTGCAGCAAATCCTGCGAGAGTGTCAGATCAAGGTTTTTCAGACTGCCCTGAATGGTGGCACTGTGTCCGTACCTGACTCTTGTTTTGGTGAACCACGGTTCATCTCCAATGGAGGGGACTGAGGCGTCCATGAGTGGGTGTGACTTAATGAACTGAAGGGTCTCGTCTGGAAACTCGATTGAAGTTTTGTAAGACTCTGCTGAACCATGTCCCGCACAGCAGCCAGGTCTGAAAAGACAAAACACACACACATGCAGTTCTGGTTGAGGGAAAGAGGGCAAAGAGCCATGTGCCACATGCCTGTAAATCTATACCCGCCTCCATATGGCCACTGCACACACAGGTTAAATATGCAGCATGTCCAATTATCGCTTGTTAGTTATTAATGTCGCAATGATTAGCCCGTCACGCACTAGTGCATGCACCAACCTGGGCTTTGGCAGCTTCTCCTCTGGAAATGGCGTCCACACTGAATCTGGCGTCTTTTGCTCTTTGAAACGGCCATGGAATGCATTCTCAATGTCCACCATGGAGAACGCACACACCGCAGAGCCAGGGATACTGAATAAGCCAGAAACAGCGGCATTAGCGCTATTCAGCCTGTTTCCATGTGAAGATTTTGTGGAAAGGATTGTGGCAAGCTTTACCTGTTCAACTGTGTGGTGAAAACTCCAACCACAGAAGGCACCCCATTAATGTCGATGATGTCCGTAATAGCCTGGAGGACGTCAAAGTAGAAAAACGATTCTCCAGGAACGGAACAGTTCAGGCGAGCCTTAACAAAAGATGTCCAGTGTTTTTCCAGCACCCGCTGAGACCCTCCCATGTCATTTTTACAGATCCGAGCCACTCTGGAGTAAACCGCCTGCAGCGAGAGAAAAATAGCGGGAGAAACTCAGCATCGCTCTCTAAATAATAGAACTATCTCCCCAGTGGCTAAGTTGAATCTAAATATACGCAAGAAACATTTTATTTTTTATCTTAGAACAAAACTGCAGTGTGCTAGAGGTCTTGAATTAGCACCATGCAACCATCTTAATAATTCACTACTGTAAAACCTGCTCTCGATGCAGGTGTTGATTGCAATATTAACTAAACTTAAATATTCATTAGTCTGTGGTATAAAGAAGTCGTTATATAGGCCAATTTAAAGCAAATCCTGAGGCAATGGATGATATATTGACCCTCTGGGACAAACATTCATCTCTAAATAAATGCCTATGAATACTACATTAACATACAAATCAGAACTACATTAATACAGTTCAGAAACCATGGTATTACCATCTGATACCATCACTAATACCATGGTACATTACTTTTTGTGTGTGTTTTGTGAACATCTGTAGCAATGTTAGCATTGTGCATTACATTGCGAGTCATACCTTTCCCAAGTTGTTGTGCTCAGCTGCGATTTCTCTGAAAAAGAAGTAGACAAAATCCCCATAATCTACGGCGTGGAGAAAATGTGGCTCTGGAAGAGAAAGAGAGAGAAGCATTAGCATCCCTGCCGCTGACCTCAAGTTAAATTTTGATGCGTTTTTTTTGGAATGGCTGAGTGTTGACCTAGTTTGTGCCACAGGAAGCTGGATTTTACATCAACAACCGCCATTTTCTGCTCTCCCACACCGACTCATTTCTTTAAGTTACGGTTCAAGTTATAGGTCAGATGTGTACTGGGTTCAACAAGGTTAGCATAAAATGCTGACTAGCATGCACATTAAGCAGACAAGCGAGAGTTTCTGTACCTTTTAACCACTTAGAGTCATACTTGATGGTGCGAAGAGCAGAACCATCTCCCATGCTGCGATAAATCACAGCATCGCTGGCCAGGAAGTCTGCCACCGTCGCTGAGTACAGCTTACCATCTATGACATAAATATGTGAGCTTAAAACACACTTCAGCTTCATTACGCAATTACATACAACTCAAGCAATGTACTTGGAATTCAGCACACATTCGCAGAACACTAAACGCCTATTCACACCAAGAACGAAACAGAAAAGCGAAACAAATCTCAGAGGAAAGGTCTATTTAGACCAAACGAAAAAACAAACAAAAAAACACTGGTCATTTTTAAATGCAAGATATAATGAACAAGATATTTAATTTTTACTTCCTTGCACCTGCTCTTTTATATGTTCCAGGTACTGAAAAAAAAAAAGAAATTCTGCTATCTAAATAATAATAATAATAATAATAATAATAATAATGAATACAGTTTATTGTTTTAACCATATATCTAATTAAATTTAGTGAGTTTAATGCTTAAAACAAGAAAAATATTTTGATATTTGAATTAGCAAACAAGACAAAAATACAGATTAAGAGTTTTTTTGCAGTATGTGGCCTGTACAGACTCATTCAGATGCATGTGTGATATCAAAGTGTACTAATTCTCGCCAGGTTGTGCCGTTCCTGTCTGTAGCCTATACTAAAAGAGCTGGCGTGAAGACAGGACGTTCTCGTGGCATCTGATTTATGTGCAACATCAGTCTCGGCTCTCATTGGAGCGTTAATTTTATCCAAAACCTTTAAAATTCATGGCAAAGTTATTCATCATCCTCCTCATTATCCTGACAGCTCTCATACCAGCAAACAGGGCAGCGTTCGTCTGCTTGGCGTCAAACGGGCATCGGGCCAAACCGCTGATCTCTTCTCCATCAAACTCCAAGTTATCCAACTAAATAAGAGAGGGAAATAGATAGAAAATATAGAGATCCAGAGTCCTTATCTTCATTTTACTGTAAAACTGCTCCCAATCATATTAAACAGTCACTTATTAAAAGCAAAACAACAGGCAGACAGTCACATAGGCCTTATAAACAGCATGACCTACCCTGTAGTAACGGCACATGGGGTTGAAACCATTTGTTCCGCAGATGAACACAAGATCATCGTTTCTCGGAACCAGGACTTTAATGAAATTATGGCACTCGTCCTGAGAGGAAGACAAGATAGTGAGATTTATGGTCGCTTCAGTGCTGTAAATAATACAGAACCAGTGACAAGTGATTTATGCTGAAAAGGTGGAGGACTCACTCTGTGCTTTCCCTTCATGGCACATGTCTCCCTGTCCGCCTGTCCTGACCGCCACGTCAGCTTCTGTAACATCACACACCATCACCATTAGACACAGCTTCCCACCCGCACACTCTTAATCATTAACAATGTACTACACCATGGGCAGGGACAGAAAGACAGAAACAGAAACCTAGCGATTTACAAAAAGTGCTGCCATGACTGGAATTGGAACTTAGATTAACTTAGAGTTTTTATCACTTGTCACGCCTCGGTGAGACAAGAGCACTTTGGTCATAAATTAATTTACTGTGAACCCACCCTGTATGGAATAATCTCATTCCTGTAGGACTCTCTCAGACTCACTAAATACACCTGGTCCCTGCGAGAGAGAGAGAGAGAGAGAGAGAGAGAGAGAGAGAGAGAGAGAGAGAGAAAGAATTGGTTTACACACAAATTACTACTCATAGTTCTACTGTTCATCAACCAGCTCATCTGAACTGTCTGAACAGGTCAAACGGTTGAAGATCTCGCTTCCACATCCTGTGCTGACTTACCTGCCCGCGATGAAAAGCGTATCATGTATCTTGGTCATCAGCTGAAAGTCCAGTCTGTGCTGAGATTCGTTGCCAGAGGGGCGTCCACGGAACACGGGGTACTGTCGTGCATCTGCAGAACAAACAGATGCGCCGTTATTCAGTATTAGCGTCAACAGAGATCGATGTTGGTATTGATCGGTTGTGGCAATTACATGTTAAACAGCCCTGAAGAAAGACTTTGCTAAAGTAAGGAATATTACACCAGCAGGTCCCACATTGACGTCCAGCGAATGCACTGTCAGCATGCTGGAGTGTTTTCTCACTGCAGAGCACAGCAGTTATACAACGACTCTATTTGTGTATGTCTTCTTCCAAAGAATGTGGATGGTTGTTTCTTCAAAAAAATACAGGCACTTTCATGTCCCAAAAATTTCCATGCCTTACCATCATTTATTTTTGCAACCTTTCAAATTACTTATTGTGCTTTTATTGGTTTAATATAGAACCAAACCCAGACTTTCAATATTGAACTAGAAACATCCATTATCAAAAAATATATTATTTATTCGTATTATATTAGATTATTATAATGTTGTTTATTAAAACAAGAATGAAACAAGCCATTTCAATATTTAAATATTCTCAAAATGTTCTATATTTTCTTTAATTTGTGATGTCATTTCCAGCACAAATAATTTAGCTACTAAAGTTTATTTTTAAGTTAGTGTTAGTCAAAAGTGTCAATGAAGAAAATGTTTAGGATAAAATAGACACCTAAAACACGGAAATATGTGTATAAGAAAAAAAAACATGGATAAACATCAATTTAATTTTAGAATATTATCATATATTATAGAATATTATTGTCTGCCCAAGTGTAATTTTGTTAAATTATGCAAAAAGTGTGACTATTTTTGTGGCTCCTTTTTTCCTTTGAAAAAAAAAAATAAAAAAAATAATCCATTCTGTGTTGTATGTATATCCACTAGCCATTGCTTATGGGAAATGTGATGCACTAGTGAGAGTGTAAAAAAAGTGTGCTTTATGGCAGTTTACTTTCTAAAAGCCTGCAGTGCCAAAGGTACCTCTAGCTGAAGAAAGACCCGTGTGTGTTTTTTTTTTTTTTAAGAACTTGATAAAGATTTTATGCAGATGGAGACAATTCAGAAACAGTGTGGTGTCTGCTGGTTCTTACAGTGTCGGTCCACAACGTCTAAAGGGATGTTGTCCTCAGGAAAGCTCACAGCCTCCAGATGGGACACCAACAACAGCAGTAGCAGTAGGTCAATCATCAGTTCTCGCCACCCCATTGCTGGCACAGAGGTCACACACCTCCTGTACTGCACTTATGTAAATGTTACCTGCAACATACACAAACGCATGCAGTCAACACCATCAGCCATTATTTATAACTACTTCCTCTTGTGTTTTTTTGCATGACCTCTGTCAGGATTTGCTATGTAGATTAGAATGTCTGGTTTTTGTGTGTACGCATGTAGGTTCACTCCCAACAGATCATTTAGTGTGTGTGTGTATATGTGCATGTGTATTTGGCATCTGTCCATGAGAGGAAGGTCAAAAAACAGACAGAGAGGGTGTGGAAATCGAGCGCTTAAAGGGTTAGTTCAGTCAAAAATGAAAATTACCCCATGATTTACTTACCCTCAAGCCATTCTAGATGTATATGACTTTCTTCTTTCAGACAAATACAATCAGAGTTATATTAAATAATGCTTAGGCTAATCCATGCTTTATAATTGTAGTGGATGATAGCCCAAAATTTGAAGTCCAAAAAACTGCACCCATCGATTATAAAAGAAGTCTACACGGCTCCGTGGCATTAATAAAGGCCTTCCGAAGTTAATAAAAAACTTCCAAAGTTTTTGTAAGAAAAATATCCATATTTTACAACTTTATAAACCTTAATCTCTAACTTCTGCTAATTGTCGTATGTGCGTTCACGAGAGAGTGGCGTCCAGTGGATGACGTAGGGCATAGACGTAGCATAAGCTCCGGTGAGAATATGCGAGTCTCGCGAGAAACAAGTTTTGTTTACAGCAAAGGAAAACCAGTGTCCTCTTGGCTTATACTGAAATCGTTTTGTACTACTAATTCGTGACTGGTGTTTTATTTTGCTCTCTCCTCTGCACTTCCACGTTCGTCACTTCCGTGTTCGTCACCGCGTTTGCCTACGTGCTACGTCATCGCGCTACGTGCTCCGATTGTATTCGTCTGAAAGAAGAATGTCATATACACCTAGGATGGCTTGAGGGCAAGTAAATCAAGGGATAATTTTAATTTTTGGGTGAACTATCCCTTTAAGACACCACAAAAGCTAGCTCTGATACACACTTAAACACATACACTGTATTTAAGGATGTATTTTGTGTATTATTAAGTGTGCATGCGTGTGTTTGGATTGAGTACAATAATGGGGAGTGTGTTTGCTGTGCCTGGCACAGAAGTCTCCAAATGGACTTTCAAACAGGAAGATTTTCAGAGGTCTGCGTGCTGTGGTTGGGGTCTTATTCTGGAGAGACAATCATTTGTGCATATTAATGAGAAGTGTAAAGTCAAATATTTATATAAAGCTACAAATTATTCATGCCAGCAAAGCCCGAACGGATATAAACAATTTACATGGAGACAACAAACATCTTGGCAGAAAGAGAGAGTGTCACGATTCGCTGTGGGAGGAACGAGAGATAAACGTGCAGTACAAGCAAAAGTCTTTAATCCAGGAATCACAGGGGATAATCCACTCATAAGTTTGTAGGTACAGACATCTGTTGTGGCCGTTCTTGGCCGTTTTTCTGAGGCTTTTTTAATAGTGTTCATATCGATATCGGAATTATATCGTATCGACCGAAATTAAGAAATATATCGTGATATAAATTTTGGCCATATCGTCCAGCCCTAAGGTGCATAGAATCATAAAGTAATCAAACTAAGCAAGAAAAGGAAAAAGACCATAAAAGGAAACACAGGAAGAACTACGGAGGCAAAACGGGTCCAAAAATCTGACAGAGAGTGAGTGAGTCAGGCCTGAACCACTTCCTGAGTGCTCCCGCCACACATGCTTGCATACAGTATTGACATTTTTGCAATTAGCGGCCCTGCGCACCTGCACCCATGCTGTAATATGCATATGCTGCCTGTACCACCCTGCTATTATTGATTAGCTGTTGATTGATCAGTTCTCAATTAATCAGCTGAATGGGACGTGGCCTGGGGAAATTCTCCAACTGAAATACGATCCACAGTCCTTCAAGGAAAAGGAGATTCTCTGCTCATCTGTTGCCATAATGGATCTTCATTTCTACAGACTGACTACAAGTGATTCTGGGCTATCATGCTTTGATCGGATCAATAGAAATGACTCTTTCTCTGGCAATTTTTTATATGAGATGAGAGAATAGGTTGATGATATGAGAAGACGAATTTATGAAAAGAGACGGAGAGACAAAAGACAAGCTTAGAATAGAAGACAAGAAAAGAAAGGGAAAAAATTAAAAAGGGAGGGAAAAAGGCAAGATGAGACGAGGTGAGAAAAGAAAAGGTCAAGATGAGAGAAAGGAAAGAAGAGGTGCCGAGACAAGCATGAGAGACAAGATATGATGAAAAGAAGAGACAAGATGAGAAGACAAGAGACAAGACAAGGCAAGAATTGAAGCAAGGAGAAGAGCTGAGAAAAGAATGAGAGGCTAGATGAGAATTGAACATATGAGACAAGAAGTGAAAAAGGAAAGAAAAGATGAGATGAGAAAAGAAATGGTTGAGATTAGAAGAAGAAGACAAGAGGAGCTGAGACGAGATACAAATTGTATAGACAAGAAGGACACACCAGATGAGATGAGATAAGTATGAGAGACGAGATGAGACAGGAACAAAATTAATAAGGAGAGGCAAGACAAGATCAGAGCCAAGAGAAGGAGAGACAAGATGAAAAGAAATGAGACAAGACGAGGCAAGAATTGAAAAAAAGAGAGGCAAGGAGAGGACATGAGACAGGGATGAGACACTAGATGAAAATAAAACAGATGATACAAGAAAAGAAGGGGACAAGATGAGAAAAAAGAGACAAGAGAAGCTGAGACAAGACACTACAGATACTATGAGAAGGACACACCAGATTACATTAGAGAAGAATGAGATGAGAGGAGAAGGAGAGACAAGATGAGACCAAAAGTGAAGGAAAGACACGATGAGAAGAAAAGAGGCAAAATGAGGCAAGAACTGAAGCAAGGAGACACAAGGAAAAACATATGAGACAGGGATGAGAGACAAAATAAAAACCAGAACAGATGATTCCAGAAAAAAAAGAAGAGAAGAAAAGATGACAAGGTGGAAAATGGAGACAAGATGGAGAAGGACAGAAAGAAAGAGAACAAACAAGATGAGGAAGACACACTGGATGAGATGAAACAAGCATGAGAGACAATATGAGATGAGAAGAGAATGATCAAAATGAACACAAGATGAGAAAAGGAGAAGGAGATGAGACAAAAATGAAGATGAAGTTGCCCTTGCCCATGTGAGCTTGAGCGATTAAAAGCTTTAATGTTTGGACACTCAGTGGAAGTCAAAGGTCAAGGGGTCAAAAAATGTGTCTATCATAACCGAGTTCCAAATGAATTTATTTTCCCAAGTGCATCCTTTATCTGTACAGAAGTGCACACATCATCAGAATGGCGCTCTTGGAGGGGTCGGGAAACACGTATGGATTAAGCGATGTGTACAAGAGGAGTGGAAAATGGAGACAAGATGGAGAAGGACAGAAAGAAAGAGAACAAACAAGATGAGGAAGACACACTGGATGAGATGAAACAAGCATGAGAGACAATATGAGATGAGAAGAGAATGATCAAAATGAACACAAGATGAGAAAAGGAGAAGGAGATGAGACAAAAATGAAGATGAAGTTGCCCTTGCCCATGTGAGCTTGAGCGATTAAAAGCTTTAATGTTTGGACACTCAGTGGAAGTCAAAGGTCAAGGGGTCAAAAAATGTGTCTATCATAACCGAGTTCCAAATGAATTTATTTTCCCAAGTGCATCCTTTATCTGTACAGAAGTGCACACATCATCAGAATGGCGCTCTTGGAGGGGTCGGGAAACACGTATGGATTAAGCGATGTGTACAAGAGGAGCCCCAGTTTAATACAGCACTGAGAGTCTAATCACAGCTTCACAGCGCCGTATCTTTCCTCCACCTGGATATTACATCAAGAAATAAAGAAGGATATTTCCAGCACCCTGGAACATATTCATTGTCAATGACAGAAATTCCTCAGAAGCTCTAATCATTATTCATAGAAACACCACAGGGAGTCACGCAGACACGCTACAATACCACAACAATTCCTGCGCACAAAAAACACCAGGCTTGGGCAAAGAGAGCAAGGGAAACCTAATGCAAAACAGAAACAAAGGACATACAAAGGTCAGCCGTCTTGAATTTCTTTTCAATATACAGCGAGCGCAACGTGTTTTCTATTGAATGACTTGGTTTGGTTTTCCTTTCTTGCCCTCCGGTGTATGAGCCTGGACAGGCCCTGCGTGGAGAGAGGCGACTAGTCACGCAACCTGTTAGTGTTTAGCTGCTCCCCGGCTGCTCTCATTACAGCCTCTCTCTCTGCGATGCAATCACACTCTCGTTGATGTTTTTGGCTGCGTTTCCCGGGATGCTGGCACGCTGCTTGTGCTGGCAGGTCGTTCCAGTAAGATTGCCTGCAGCAGATCCACCCAGCGCCCGCCCACGAGTGTCCAGCTGCAGGAAATGCGACAGTGAAGGCCAAAAGAAATGAACAAAGCCAGTCGGTGACGCTCTGTGGCTTCAGTTAACCTTGTGAAATAAATGCTCCCCAATGGAAAAAATCTGTGCAGCTAAGGTTAGTTTAATGCATCCTGATGCAGGAGAGAATTATGTCACTTAAGTGAGGAGCTGCATTTCACAATCACTTTGCTTTAGTTTAACATGAACCCTGCAGCTCTGCCTGAGGCCTGACACCGAGAAGGAAGGTGAAAGAATAAATCAACAGAAGCTCTAAAATAGGGTTGGCCAGTATGATCGTATATACCACACGATGGGAGAAATGTGCCAGATGCTAGAGAATCTGTGCTACACCATGGTAGCATTATTTACACATAAGAGCACAAGAAGAAACATGGAAAAATGTGACAGTGCAGAGAAGGGACGTGTGCCAAACTTGTTTTTGAACTTGTATTTACAGTAAGTGTAGAACTAGGAATTAAAGGTATTTGTTAAGCACACCACAAAACAGAGTTTAATAATTTATGATTGCCTAGCAACATTCCCAGGTTTCTGCGTTATATAAAACAAAACTTTCTGCATTTTTACAATTTCAAAAAATTGTTTACTATATTTTTATACCAGTTTTACAAATGAGGACGTCCCCAAATGGAGGTTTTTGACAATTTTGTCAGGTTTTTGCTCACTTTTGGGTACAAATTTGTCCCCAAAATATGGTTAAGTAGGTACACACACACACACACACATATATGTGTGTATATACACAGTATATTTTGCATTGTGCTATGGTATTGTCAGAATTTTGAGTCTGAACTATAATGTTTGTTTTACAGTTTTTCATTTCAAGAGGTATTGTATAAAATCTATAAAAAGTTATATAAGTATACTTAAAATCCATATGCAATATATAAAACAAACATGCAGTCACAATCACATATATCAGATATTTTACACTGCCCTGTGGCAATGTGACTCATCAGATCTGAATTTAGTGTCTGAACTATTAGTTTAATAAAGTATCAGTTTAATAAAATTCTGACTATAAGTCAGACACACCATTCTTTATGAATAATTATATATTGTCCAAATGTAACATTTCTATAAATTAATACATAATAATCTAGTCAGTTAATTATCTTTCGTTTGTAATGTATATAAATAACTGGATTATGCACATAAGAACTATATCTTTATCTAACTAACTAATATATATATATATATATATATATATATATATATA